>NW_010208242.1:0-15202 GCF_000695765.1 Mesitornis unicolor
GGGGCGCGCGGCAGCGGTCCGGCCGCGGAGTGAGCGAGAAAACCGGGAACCGTTGTCTGGTGCTGCCAGGCAAGAAAGGAAAACTGACAGCCACAGAGAAGCGCGATAAAGTAGCCATCTGCGTGGCGATCAGCCCGCCTGCGGTGGCCTGTCCCAGCAGTGCGCTCGCTGTCCTGGCTGCATGTCAGCCCGGCTAAGGGGGCCCGCAGCAGGAAGGTGGGTATGGGGCAGCTGCTCGCTCTCAGTGCATAAATGAGGTGCTGTCTTTGGGCACAGGGTAGGAAGCAGAGATGTGTCATCGGGCTCTGTATTGCATCCTCCGTGCACGGCTCTAGGGAGGTGGCAGAGGCACGCACTTGTCATCCCAAAGGAGTGCGGGAAGTCACGGCTCTGCTGGAAAGCCCACACAAGGATTCCCGTACCACAGCCAGCGCTGCAGAGACAAATCTTATGCTCCAGCTACAAATACTATGTAAGACCACACGCTTTGTCATACTGCGGGTTTCAGCACCAGCGTTTAGCCGTCGTATGATTCACACCTCCCTGCAGAGGTTTCCAGTGCCATGGTTACAGTACATCTATAAGAGCAGTTCAATGCTTCGACTGCTGCAATGTGGCTCCAGCGTCCTTACAGAGCTGCTGATCTTCCCAAACGCTGCAGAGCAAGTTCACAGTTCCATAGCAACTGCAGCTCTGAAGAAGGGCACTTCAGGAGCACTGCTGCATGCAGTCTCTGCATTCTGCCCTCAACACCCTCCTGGTGAAATTCTGGGATCGAAGTTCCCTTTGCTGCATAGCTCTTCCCCTCCTGGTGGGCAGAATTCATTGCTCCAAAGCCCTAAAGAACCAGCAGGCTGGAGAAATGCTAGCTGTTGAAATGCACCCCAGACTCCTGCCACTGCTACAAAGGAAGCTTGCAAACCAGTATGGCAACAGCCTTATGAAGATGCTACGTGTTTTGCCATGGATTTTGAGTGTGTTTGAAATGCCTTGCTGTATGTAAACATTGTGACCATCAGAGGTTGCAAAGAACAGTATGTGGCAGTGGCATCCTTTCAGAGATTATGCATGGTTTTCCTGCTGCTGTCAAGAAACTTGCAATAGTCCTCTGGTCCCCATACAGTTCTCTGTCACTACTCTAGAGAGGTGATCATAACATTCATACAGAACTACTACAAAGTTTTAACACTGCTATACATGAATACCACAGCCCTACCACTTCAGTATCCACTTTTTTTTATTTTGCTGCCACCAAAAAAACAGTTGTAGTAGCCTAGTTCTGATAGCCTAACTTAATTACCTAGCATTTCTGTACAGGCATGTGACTTTATTTTCTTCTTTAGTTTGACCAAAAGAGTCTTTTTCTTTTCCTTCTCATTTCTCCTTTTCAGTGCAGGGATAAGGGCAAGGATCTCCACATTAAATCATATGCCCTCCCTTACATCGTATTTTTTGTTTCTAGTTTGTCATGCTTGAATATTTATCTCTCCATCCTTTTGCCACTTATCACTCATTTATTTTCTCAGTGGCTGCTTTTTTTCCATCTGACCAGTGTGACTGTCAGAAAGCATCAGGGACAGACTGCTCCATATGGAAAGTAGAGCTGGGAACTGAGAGTCAGCAAATTCCACAATACTTGAGCAAGAAGAGCAGAGCAGGTTCACCAACACTTCAGGCAACAAGCCAGGTTGCCAGGCAAGCCAGTAGGTAAGGATCAGAGAGAGAAGGCACGAGTATACCTGCAATGTAGTTCAGGCAGACACTAAGGCCGAGAGCATGAATTTTAAAGCAGCAGGGGAGAGAATGAGGGGCAGGCACCTATTAAGGCTTCTCAAGGCCTGACAGCTACTTATAAAAAGTGGCATTGAGCCCATCCAGACAAAGCCCCAGGGTGGTGGGAAGGGAAAGGTGGAGATGTACTCAAGGCCCTTAGAGTCACAGATCTCTACTATAGCAGGGATGCTGGTAAACAGCTTTGGCTTCAAGGGAGAGAGGATATGAGGTAGGGAAGCAGAAGGACGGGAATCCTTAGCAATAACAGAAACATGTTTGCTCCTGAGCTGTCTCACCTGTAGTCATTTTTAAGGACCAGTCAACCCATGGTGGAGTCACTGACTGCTCAGGAGATGCCTTGACATGAAGAGGGCAAGGTTGCCGTGATGCTGAGGTTCTGGCGAGGAAGGTGAAATGGACTACAGCAAATCAACTGGAAGCCTAGATGTTCAGCCTCCTGCATACACACAATACTCTTTTGTGCAAAGGCTTTCCTGGAGTTCCTGATTTTTAAACAAGCTGTTCCTAGGTGTCTCCAAATGGCATTGGGGTTACGATCTCTGAAGCCAGAAGCAGTAGTTTATTGCAGTGCTGTGTACCCCTCCAGAAGGCAAGCGAAGAGTTCTAAGATGCTGTGAGCACAGTCCATTGCAGCACTCAGTGACGTTCTCTCTCTTTTATCCTTTCCTTTCTTAAATAAAGCACTTCTAGACAAGCTTGTTAAAAATGGAGGGGCAGCCAAAATAATTATGTCTTTGAGGGTTACATGGACAATTTAGGGATACCACACTGGAGGCTCAGGGCAAATGCCTGCCATCGTTAAGCACTAAGGACAAGGGGAGTCTGTTGTTGGGGACAGCTTTTCAGAAGCATCCTTCCAAAAGCTAAATTTGGGCCTAAAATTGAAAACAGAATCTGAACTTTTGACAAATGAAAAGTAAACCACACCATGAGACAGGCCAAAAGGGTTTGAGGAACAACTTGCATAAGGCATAAAATCTAATAATAAATCCCTTTTCAAACACTTCAGGCTCTGGAAGCCTGCCAGTCAGTCTGCAGCACCAGGAAAATTAAAAGACATTTAAAGGAGCATACTGAGAAAATAACAGAAAATCTAAATTAATTCCTCACATCTGTTTTCACTGCAGCCGAGCTGGATGAGTTTCCCAAGCCAACTCTTCTTCCTTATGGGAGGACTCACCAGGGGTTGTGTTTTGAAAGAGACAGTAAGGCAGGTTATGGAATATACAGGCAAAATTAATAGTAACAAATCATAAGGACCAGATGGTATATAACCAGCATTTCTAAAAGAATTCAAGGATGAACTACAAGCTGTCCTGTACAACCTCTAATATAAAACTTCTCTGGTAGCAGGAGGCAGGGAGGTGTCAGCTGCAAGGTCAATTTTTTAAAATTATGCCTTAAGAAATCTAGAAAAGTACAGGTCTGATGTCTGCAGCAGACAATTTAATGGAAACTGTAAGACATTAGAATTAGTGAGCATATGCATGAAGATGCTGTAATAGAGATGAGTCAAAATGGCTTTTTTAAAGGGAAGAACTGCTTCACAAGAACTACTTGTCTTCCCCTGCGGAGCAGTCCCAACTCCTGCCTGACAGTTCAAGCCTCCTTGAACTCTGAGCTGATGTGCTGGTTTTGACTGGGATAAAATTAATTTTCTTTGGAGTAGCTAGTATGGGGCTGTCTTGGATTTGTGCTGAAAACAGTGTTGATAGTACAGGGATGTTAATTGCTAATTGTTAATTTGTTAATCTATTAATTGCCGAGCAGTGCTTACACAACCTTTTCTGTTTCTCACCCCACTCCACCAGCGAGTAGGCTGGGACTGCACAAGAAGTTGGGAGGGCACACAGCTGGGACAGCTGACCCCAACTGACCAAAGGGATATCCCATACCATATGTTGTCATGCTCAGTGTATAATGCTGGGGGAAGAAGAAGGAAGGGGGGGGACATTTGGAGTTCCAGCATTTTGTCTTCCCAAGTAACTGTTAGATGTGATGAAGCCTTGCTTTCCTGGGGATGGCAGAACACCTGCCTGCCAATGGGAAGTAGTGAATGAATTCCTTGTTTTGCTTTGTTTGCATGTGCAGCTTACGCTTTACTTGTTGAACTGTCTTTATCTCAACACATGATTCCAGTTCTCCCCCATTCCACTGCAGGGGAGTGAGCAAGCAGCTGTGTAGTGCTTAGTTGTCAGCTGGCGTTAAACCACCACAGCTGAGCACCACAGGGCCAGGCCCTCAGGCTGTGCAGGGGTTAGCCCAATGGCTCCCTACAGCTCCAAGCTAATCTCCAAACTGCAGGATTTTTTATCATCCCCTGTGCCCAGAATGAGCCCTGTCCTCAGCTTTGCCAAACCCCCTTCAGTGGAGATCGGGTGAGGGTTCTGGGATTTAGTAGGCACATGTGGCTAATCTTTACAGCTGAGGCAATAGATACTGCTCGCTCAGCAGTCATAATCTTCTTGCTTTCAGGGTGACCCTGGACTGAGTCACCTCTGTAAGAAATGCAGTGACTGTTTTTCCAGAACCCTGAAGCCTTATTCACTGATTTGAAGTGGTATCTTTGGAGGCCATCAATGTGCAGCTGTGGTTGTGATTGCCAGCTCCAGCAGGAAAGGCAAGTGGTTGCTGACTAGACAATGCAATTTATGCATTGGCTGTGGAAAACTGGCTGGGAAGAATGGGTCCTTAATGCCCACTGCAGATTACTGCCTACTCAAATCCATTCCTTTGGTGAGGTGACGGGCAGTGTAACAGATTAATTTGTGTAATGGTTTCTTTCTGCTGCTCCTTGCTTTTTACTCATTTTCCTCTGCTCTGGTATGGCTCACCCATGGGCTGCAGTCCCCTTTGGTGTGTACCTACACAGTATAAAGATCCTCTTTCCAGCAGCACATCTCCAGCTCTGTCCCCAGCAATGTCTCCTTTTATGTGCTTCCTCCATTTCTCCTTTCATGTCTCCTCTGCTTCTTTTCAGTGTTTTTTCCTCTTTTCCTCCCTAAATGGCTGCTCTAAAAAATGTGTGAGCTGGGGTGCCATATGCTCCTCTCAAGTTTTAAGGCATAGTGGGTTGTTTACATTGATTTCAGAGTTACTGGGCTGTGTTATTACTGGCAAAAAGCAATACGTGATCTTCTGCCCATCATCTCTGCAACCTGCTGCTGAAGCCCTGCAATCTATGTCCAGTCTGCTGCATTACAGAAGCACAACCTTCTCATTAAATGGCAATTGGGTTTCTTGTGTTTCTCTACAGGAAAGGAGTATCCAGATCCTGAGGGCAAAAGTCAGGCTCTCTTCCCCATTTATGCACCCTATGCAGGTTTGTCTGGACTCCCATGTTTCTGGCTTTACACTGTGTGAAGCCCCACAGCACAGCCTCCTGTAGGAGCCCAATACTCCTACACCACTGCAGCTCCGTCTTGTCAGATGCCAAGACTGTACCTCTACCTCAGCCTCTGCTCCCCACCCCTCTGTGCTCCCAGATAAACACAGTGATTCTGTGGATGTCTGTGAGAAGGAGGAGGCAGAAAACACTGCTATCCCATTACTCATGTCTGTTACATGGGCCTGGCACTAGGAAAGGGTGTGCCTTTCAGGCACATATTGCATTATAGCATCCTGAATAAGCAGCCTGCAAGGAGGCCCTCAAGGACTGTTTGACATGTAAGTTTATCCACCTCTCCCATGTTCCTGCTGGGCTTTCTTTTTTTTTTTCTTCTTAAAAAAAAAAACCAAACAACTCTCTGTGTAGATTGCAGCGGGCTGAATGACACCACAGTAAAGAACTGGCACCCGCTGCCTCTTGCCCTGGATTTCTATGAACATCTACAGGGAACTTGCTGGTTCACAAAGCTAGACCTGTGAGACGCCTGGCAGAAGAATGAATGGAAAACTGCTTTTCATACCACGTACAGATACTAAGAGTATGTTGTGATGCCATCTGCTCTCTGCAATGCTCCAGCCAGCTTCCAGCATTGTGTAAATTGTGTTGTGGATGACCTGCTTCATTACTACTTAGGAGCATGCCCAGATGACATCTTTGATATTCTGCACCTCTTAAGAGGCTTATGGAGACCATGTCTGGGAGGCCTTGAGTTTCCTGCTGCAGAACAGGATTCTAAGCCAAACTTGAGAAATGGTCCTTTGACCAGCAGAGGATGGAGTTCCTGAGGTCTCAATGTCCTGTGTGTGGACCCTGAAAAAGTTGAAGCTGTTGCTTTCTGGTGTGCACGCAGTGCAAAGGATCTTAGGATTTGCCAACATCTATTGACAATCCATGAAGGATATTTTTTCCCTGGTATTGTGGTTCCTACAGGAGCATTCACCTGAATTGGGACTGCTTTTGGTGGATGCCTGAAGCACAAGTGGCTTTTGAAAAAATGAAATAGGCATTCACCACAGGTACTAACCTACTTTACCCAGATGCCATATGACCTTAAGTTGCAGAAGCAGATGCCTCAAATCAAGCCACAGTGACTGTCCTCCCCCAGAAGGTCAGCCTTACACAGGAGCAGTGCCCTTTTTTCACTTAGCATCTCCTCCCTGCTGAGAGGAATTAGAAGCTTATCTGGGATAAGGAGTGCCTTGTCAATAAAAGCTGCCTTTAAGGAACAGCAGCAATTCCCTGAGAAGGCAAAAAAACCACAACAGTGTTGCTGACCAACCATCAGAATGTGGAATAGTATCAACAGGTGAAGCGTTTCTCTCTCCATCTTGCCTCCTTTACAAGCTTCCTCTTCACTTTCACATTATGTCCAGGAAAACAGAACAGTACGGCAGATGCCTTGTCATGGAAGGAAGATTCGGATTTGGGTGCACACTTTTCACACGCACCCAAACCCTGTTTTCTCCAAGACATTTCATTACAGCCATGGAAGAGGATGAAATCACTGCAGATTTTTTCCAGGCCATTGGAAGTAACTTGAAGATAACACAGCATCCCATGGGCACAGCTGCCCTCAGCCTGCAAGAACAGGATGGTTGCCTGTACCATGGTAGGTAAGCTTGCAGAACTTGCCAGCATATGGCTGCAGATGGAGAGAGAGAGATGAGAGCTTTTTATTTATTTATCTTTTTGCTAAGTTTAGGTAGGCCAAAAGGTCTGGGCAGCCTTGTCAACAGGGCCACCATAGACCAGACATGGTGCATGTGTATCACGACCTGGCCAACAATAGACTAATAGTCTTCCCACAGACTAGTAAGAGTCAGACATAAGAAGGCTTCAGTGACTTCTTTTCTTTCTAGAGCGATGTGTTTACAGAAGACAGTGGCCCAGCAGGGAGTCTCAGAGATGACTTTTCACATCTTGAAATTCTGTACCCACTTCTGATTTCTGAGGTGCATAGCATGAGTTGATGCTACCTTTGGTCCTGGTGTCTCAGGTCCCTACACTGCTTTCTCTGATGAAAAGCTTATGGAGGACAAGTTCTGAAGTTTCCACACAGCTCTTTTACCTAGACAAAAATAGGTGGACTACAGCAACTGTTCCATTTTACGCATTGCTGAGATACTCGACTACCCCGCAGGGCTCCACAGAGTTTGCATCTTGGTTTGCAGCCCCCGACGAGCAGTGGCTCTGCTGTCCTAGGTGGAAGAGAGTGGCAGGTCTCCCCACAGCCCTAAGCAGGTGGTGAAAGCTGTCTGGCATGAACTCAAACAGCAAATGAGGTAGGAACGTGCATCACCCACAGACAGCATGTTGTGTTACCAGGAACTAGGCACAGATCACAAGCCTGCAGATACAGAGTAAGTGTCATTTTAGAATGGCACCCACACAGAGGTAAGGAGAGGGAGATGTCCACGGCATACTAGAAAGACATGCTGGCAATTAGGACCAAAGGCCTTTATGCTAAAGCACTCCTGGCAACTAACTTCTGACTTACATGCAGTGGTCACCTTATTTTGGGAGAAGAATTCAGCTGTATAGATGTAAACTATATCTTGTTACAAAGTTTCTGAGCATCCATAGTTCTTCTCAATGAGTATATTATGAGTATATATTGCTGCTGCAATGCCCAGTATGAACACAAAGCATCTCCAATGCCTATGAAAAATCCAACGTATTTGGCTTACCCTGCATGTATTTCTCAGTTAACTGCACTTCTAAGCAGAACACAAGACACTTGGTCCTTGTGCATCTGTCACATGTACAGCTGACATGCAGTGGATCTGAAAGCACTAAGTAGTCACACCCCTGTGATTTCTACTCAACCTTTCCTACTTTTTGTAATTTCAAGGAAAAGAATACAAGAGGCTTCTACCAATGTTGTGTCACTCAATTTATTACAATAAGTTTAAGCTGTTTTTTTTCAAGATCTTAAAATTTAAATATAGTGGATTTCAAATAGATCCTTGTAACCAGTATGCTCTCTTTCCTCTACCGCTTACCATTCAAATATCAGAGGCAAACAAGCAAAAGTATTCATTGCATGCAGTAAAAGTATACAGGAGGACCATGTCAGATACTTTACTACCTGAATGTTCTCCCAATACTGAGAAGAGGCACTAAGAATGATACTTTAGGAATGATACAGAAGAAATCTTTGATGTCATGGTAACAGAACAAAGAACCAGAGCCCCTCTCAGAGTTATTTTCATACTCAGAAGAAACTGTACCTCTGAATTGATGAGCAGCCTGTGGCAACAGAGCTGCTTTCCAGCATCTGACAAATCAGAGAGGAAAATAGATTTTTAAAAAAAGATCTAAAAAAGAGGCATTGCAGTCATGAAGAAATATGCACAGGGCACTCAGAAAATAGGGTAAAGAAGGAGAAAGCCTCAAAAGGGAGATAAGAATACAGCACATCATTTTCACCCTGAACTAGGACTTGACTCACCCAGATTCCTACACAATGTCCATGAAGCTATAGGAAACAGAAGCTTTTTGTGTCCTATAGTACACTCAACCCAAAAAACTCCTAAATATTTATTCTCAGGACTCTGTATACTATGCAGAGATAACCCATCAGACAAGCCTGCAATACTGGCTTTGTCTTACACTAGAGGAAAAACCTGAAAAAAGCAGGTGAAAATAGAGCCACTCAGAAGAGCAAAATAGCGTCTTCTGTCTCAAATTCCTCTACTGTCAATTTATGTAACAGAAATTCATAATTCTGCAGTGTGTGTGTGTGTGTGTGTGTGTGTGTGTACATAGCTGTATGGGGAGTGAGGGAGAGAAAGAGACAGAAGAAAAACCAGAAGATAAGTTTGGATATACCAGACAGAAAAAAGATAAAGGACTCCTTTATGACCAGCTGCCAGTCATTACCTAGCTGGCAGCCTAATTAAATAGCATTTCTTAAGGGTCAACACTGAGGCTGATGCTGTTTAATATCTTCACCAATGACCTGGAAAAGGGGGTGGAAGGACCCTGATCAAGTTTGCATGTGACAAAATTGCAGGGAGCACATGATGTGCTCAAAGGCAGGTCTGTCATTCAGATTGACCTTGACAAGTTGGAGGAATGGGCCACCAGAGGCCTCAAAAGAGAGGCTGAGCTAACTGGGTTTGTCCAGCCAAGGGAAGAGAAGACTAAATGAGAGATCTGATTGCTATCCTTAACTACCTAAGGGTTTTATAGAGAAAAATGAGCCAAGCTCTTCTTTGAGATGCACAGTTAAACAAGATGCATCAGACTCAAGCTGAAACAACAAAAATTCTGGCTGGAGAGGAAAGAAAGATTCTTCATTCTTAAAATAGTTAAGCAGGTTGGTCAGAGAGATGGTAGGATCTATATCCTTGGAGATATTAAAAAATCACTTGGACAGGGCCTCAAGTAACCTGATCTAGCTTGTAGTTAAATCCACTTTGAGCAGGTTGGACTACAAACCTTCAGAGGTCCCTTGCAAGCTATTTGTTTTCTATGGTTCTGTAATATTATTTATGATATTCTATAATATTCTGTAATATTATTTATGATAATATCCTTGCCTTCTAATATCTAAATAAAATAGCTGTTTCAAGCCTGTCTTAAATGAGTTGTTTGCTTACCATTATTGCATCCCAGGGCACTGAGGATAGGAAGCAAGAAAAAATGAAGATTGCATTTCCATCCCAAAGTGTTCTCTTTTTAGCGAGAAGAGTGGGATCCTATTTGTCTGTGTTTCCATTCTGGAGATGTGAAATACTTCAGAGACCTTGGACATCAGACTGTCAACAGGGGAACACCACAAGAATCTGAAGTCAGCAGGAGTAGCTGAAACAAGAGATTCCTCCAGAAGACTGCATAGAAATGTAGCTCTGCATATCACCACATTTGGGATGGGTGGAAGTGACACACCTCTACAGAGTAATATTAATAATCTGATATTTTTTGTTCAACATGCCAATAGAGCCTTTGAAAAAGTTCAATGTTGGCAAAGTATTAGTTATACTAGTGGAAATCCATACTGGTACAAGAACTGTAGGAGTGTAAGGTTAAAGGGGAAAAAAAACCAACCAAAACCAGGTGAAAGGGATATCAGGCCGAGGGCTGATTATATAAATCCTTAATAATCAGCCCAATATATAGCACTCCAATAATATTTATTTTCATTGATGGATTTCACATCAGATTAAGTCCATGGTATTACAACTTTCTGAGGACAGTAAGCATTGTCCATAGAGAACTGCAATACCACGTAGAACTACTTGGATATTTTAGAGAATGAAGTGATAGCATCTCAGTGAGAGGTAAGGACTTAATATCCTGGCAAATAGTTACAAACCAGTAACAATGTTTAGAAACTCAAGAAGAAGCTGGCAAGTAGAATCTTCAGCTGCAAGAGATGAGCCATCAGTGAAGTTAAAGAAACTGAGTTGCTATTATCAAAACCACAAGTAAAACTCATCTGGAGTTTCCTTAACTGAAATGTAATTCATATACATCCCCAGTCACCTATGTTTAAGAAAAAGTGATCCACAATTCAGGGAATAGAAGATTTTTCCTAAGAGATAAAGTAAAATCAGCTCAGACTGCTTAGCCTATCACAGGCCAAAACAACACAGGACGGGGTCAAGAGAAGCCAAGATAAGAGTTTGATTTTGTTCTTTGTAAATACAGCATAGGGGTACAGTTGGAAGTGAGGAGAACTATTTAAGGTAACAGAAGAATTGGCAGGAGAACCAAAAAATATAAATTGGCTATGATTAAAATTAAACTGAAAATTAAAAATGGGCTTCTAACAATTAGGGAGTGACATTCTGGACCAGCTCCCAATAAACATAGACAGAGTAAGAACTCTGAATAGCTGATATTTGCTGTAAAGGATTACATGTGACTGCAAGATTCTTGGCTCAATGATTCAACAGGTTTCTTCTAGCTCCCATGTTCCTAATTTTTATGTAAATTATGAATATATGGTGGTGTCATAAACTACCACCAATATATCTCTCCGTGATATTGCCTTCATCACTTTACCAAGAGTTTAGTGATAGAATTCAGTACTGCATGATGACCTGGAAGCAGTAATATGTCATCGAAGAGTGAAGCATGAGCAGGGATGTCCATAGCCACTGCCCAAAATAAATTTTAACAATGCTATTCAAGAAAATTTTCCCAGATCATCTTGTTGGTCAGGTCTGATCGCAGTGCTAAGCTGTAACTTTCCCACTGCGTGTTAACAGATTGCAACTGGCATGGCTATTATGAACTGGTCAGGGGAATACAAAAATATGGGCCTAGTAACCATATTGATGATCCTTGTGTTGGCTGAGTGATAGAATCTACATAAGCACTTCATGCTGCTGATAATGTGGAGGCAGAAGGACAATATAGTTTCTACTCCCCCGTAGTAATAACTTGGAAAAGATGATATGCGAGCTAGTAGAGTGAGAAAGCAAGAGCTTTCAAATACCATATGCTGAAAGCATCAAAGCTGACAAGAAGAATACTTCACTGCTGACTGCAACAGAGTTATCCTGGTTGAAGTTCTGGAATGTCAAACCAAGGCACTCTGGCAACCAAGGCAAGAAGGGAAAACTATGCACATTTTGAATAGTTGACCTCATTCAAGGTCAACAAAGTAATATTTGTTTTTATCTGTGGCTAAAATTTTCTTTGCAGATAGATTTTATAAAATGATTTTTAAATAATTGACAGTTGTATGTATATTTGGTTAAAATAAACAAATGGTACTGTGAGTTAGATGAATATTACTTTCATGGATCTCACTGGGATTTACTGCATGATAAATGTGCACATAAGTACATTAACACATTTTCAAAGTCAGGCAAAACACCTAAAGCAGACAAGAGAAGCTACCTGGCAACAAAACTAAAGCTGCTCAGCCTCTCCAAAGGTGAAGTTACCTGGAGATGAACAATAAAGAAGAAAATTATAGGATTATCAATCAATTAACTAAAGGTGAAAATACCAAATATCGTTTTTCACTGTCCAGATAAAAGTTCAGATTAAGCAGTTTCAACTTTGTTTTATTTTATTTGTGTGCTTAGAATCACCCTCTCTTCTTCTCCTGGATTATGGGACAAATGACAGATGTAGATGATACAAGTTAAAACACTGCTCTCTATTCTGGAAAAGGAACGGGTCCAGATGGTCACCATTTGATACCCCAGACTGGACTCAGTACCAAAATAGATGAAATCTCTTTAAGAGAGATGAATCTGCAGTTGTCAATCACTCTCACGTTTCTCTTTACTGTGGAATCATTCAGTGGGACTGAACAAGCTGGATGCCAGGATGTATTTTTGATCTCAGGCCTGGGCTTCCATTCCCTGGCCAAGAAATGTCATAGGAGTACCAGTCTCCAGCTCTGTCACAGCCATGCCCGTGTCTGGCCATGGACTTCATTGATCTGGACCCTGGCTTGTACACTTGTTTTCCCATCTTGACCTCAGACCTGTCTCATCACCATGATCCGGACTCTTGGCTGAAACCAGCTTGCCAACCCTGGCTGTGCCCTGCTTACTTGGCTGGTAACCACCCTGCCCTGCCAGTCTTATTTTCTTGCTCAGCCCCTGGGTCCCATTCCCTGGTCTTTGCTGCTCCCTGACATTGTTCCCAAACCCATTCATTCTTAGACTTTTGAAAGACTTTTCATCAGGAGTCAGATAACAATACTGTCCTTTTCTGTACTCTCCACATAGCATGTGAACAGAGACAAAATCTGGCCGCACAGTCCAAATATTGTCCAAATACTGTAAGCCTACATATAACCTGATATTTTTTCCATAGGGCTTGGAATACATTATCTTAGCATTAAGAATACAGTAAGAATGATTTTTTTTCCTTAACATATGTCACTAATTTTAGCGGGGGAAAAAGCATTTATGTAAAAATTACACCCCCTCATCCTACAAAAATATTTGTTTCCTGGTATGTGGTGATGAAGGTCTTTAGCAGCTTTGAGTTAAGCAGGCACATTAACTGGCAGGGGGTGAAACCCAGGGCAGTTGAACCCAACCTGATCCCAAGCTGGACAACAAATTATTCCATGCCATAAATGTCATGCTCACTATAAATTTGGGAATTTGCTGGAGATCACCCTCTTTCTCCAATGGCTGCCGTCCCAGCAGGGTCTCATCTGTTGGTCTACTTCCAAGATCTACTCCCTCACTTGTGACTATCACAGCTTGTGACCACTACCTCAGCTGAACATAACTCTGTGTACTTTAAAGTAAGACTGATATTAATAGTGGGGTTTATTATTATTATTTTATTAAATCTGTTTCTATTTCAATCCATGGCTCTCCTTTCCTTTTCCTGATTCCCCTCCCTGGGTGGGAACAACTCTCTGAACAATTACAATCTAAAACTATTACCTGACCTCCAGCCTCTCAAAGCTAAAACTACTAGCATTTGGCTCCATTCCCTGGGAAGGGCACATCACACAGGAAATCTGCTCACCTCAAAGGGAGTGATTCATTCCAGTGACGCTGCCACTTAAACTCTACTCCTACTCTAATGAGCATTTTATTATATTGTAAAGCCCTTACAGTAGAAAAATAGAGAAAGCCTGAAATATTCTGCTTGATCAGAGCGCTTATACTGGAGTTAAAAGTTTCAATGTTTTAATCAAGGTCCAGTTAACCATGCAGCTGTATGAACTATTGTTAGAGAGAAGGAAGATTTAACGTGGATCTGCAGATGAGTAGTGACTCCCTTGAGGAACATGTACAAACTACTAGAAGAGTGGAAAAACAATTTGAAGTACCTGCATAAAATGTGAACCAGAGAAAGTTTCAGGTAGACTAAAAGTTGTGTAAGCAGCAGCAACACTGCAAGAGCATTCTGTAAATACAATCCAACAGCATGAGCTGAAAGGAAAAAAACCACAAACTAATTACACTGTGTGCAACCACCCATCCTGTGTACTAGATACTGAATGATTGCCATGGAAATAATGTGATGATATCATACCTTGACAGTAACACAGTGTGGAACAACCCACCTAGCAGTTATTACCTTAACTCCTGTTTCTTTAAGTAATCAAAAGCACAGCCTGCAACGCATTAAGTCTTCTAGCTCACCCTCTATATGAAGATGTTGTGTAAGTGCAGGCAGCTGTGATGATGATGAGTGATTGTCATGGTTTACACAGTTGCTCTATCACCCAATGTCTCCTCTCCACCTGGGTAGGGGGGGGCAGGAAAAGGAAAGGAGATTCATGGGTTGAAATATATTTAATGAAATAATAATACAAATTACAGTTATATTATAAAATACACAGTTACATTCAGCCAATATTGTGGGGCAGTAGGCCTCAGGGATAGGATAGGAAACAAGTCCCTCTTGAGATGTCAGCCATGGGAGGAAGGAAGGAGGAAGGCCATCCCCAGCAAACTCCCCAATTTATAGTGAATGGGATGTTTACAGTATAGAATAATTATTAGTTGGGCAGCCTGGATCCTCTGCCCTGGCTTTCACTCCCCCCAGTCTCTGCACCTGTTAAATGTCTTATCAACTTTGTTCCCATGAAAGGGAGTGTTACAGTCCTTACAAAATTGCTGTTTTTCTCAACGGAAAACTGGCTCTAAAATTCTGTCCCAGTAAGCCAGGACAGTGATGCTAAATATTGTTCTGAAAAAACCTCTCCACGAATGCTAGAACACAGCCCACCCCCACAAGGCGCTGTCTAACTGAACCCAACTGGCAACGCTCCCGTTTTAAGGACGGGCTCTGTGTATGTCAGGGAGCATGGCGAAACACGGCCATGCCTAGGCAGCAGCTCCAGCTCTCCAACGGCAGAGCAGACGAAAAGCTCCCAGAGTAGCCCGGCACTAACGGGATCGGCGGCCATACAACCCCGGCTCCCTTACCACCAGGCTCGGCCCCGCCCTAGGCCGCAAGCAGCTCCTCCCCCTATGCTCCGCCCCCCCCCGGCCGTGGCCCTCTCCAGCTTCCGGTGGCAGGCGAGGAAAGCTTGCCTGGCCAGCGACCGCGCCAGGATCGCAGCAGCGTCCTTCA
>NW_010208243.1:0-14758 GCF_000695765.1 Mesitornis unicolor
TTATTAAATTTTAATTTAATTTTATTTTATTTTTCCAGATTGTCCAAGTAATAAGTTCAAGTAATAATGTGAACGTCAGTTACTGGATAATGACTGAAACAACCCATAACAACTGCTTTGGTAAAAGGGAGAATCTGTGAAAATGTGTCTGATCATATATATTGGCTGGTTCTGTGTCTGTCATAAACAGGTAGAGGAGCTTTTGGTACAAACATATTTTTCTAAAAGTTAGTTGTACATCAGAAAGGAATAGTGAATGTACCATTCACTTAGTTAGACCGTTTCTCATGCCCTTTTAAGCATCTTGAAGCATTGCCTGAAGACCTAGGATCTTGCCAGTATGCTAAAAGGGCCCTGTGCAAAACTCATTAATGTCAGTGGAACAATCCTCATAAACTTAAATTAACTTTAAATCAGGATAAGCAAGTGCTTGTGTCAGTATTTTGTCTGAGTTATATACAGGCCCACAAAGGAGAGGAGAGGTTTGCAAACTAGAATAAAACACTTTCAGGTTCTGGCAGTAAATCTCACTAGGTATGATTTGACGGTTCTAAAGTGGCACTTGGCATTGTTTTACACTGGCATCAAGGGACGATATGAAATGATAACTTCTAGCAAACATGCAGAGGAAGATTGTGTGGACAGAAAGACCATGAAATGAAATAACGTGCAGGAGTTGCCTTGTTGCCTTGTGTTTCCGTTCTAGCAGCTTTATTGTTTTCCTACTTTTAAAAACTCTCTTAAATCAGAATTTTATCCTGTTCTATAGTTAAGGTAGATTTTACTAATTCTTCTTCACAGTGCAAATTCTAATAGTGTGAGACATGGATTAATCCATATTTTAGGATAGTAATGAACAGTAATTTTCAAATACAATTGCAGTCATTAATATTCTCTGGCTAGATCTTGAATTTTTTCTTTAACACAATTCAGTACTGTGGTGATAGAGAATTAAATTGGATGACCTATCATTTTGAAGGGGAGAGGTGTGAAATTACATGCTCTTGAAAACAGATATGTTAAACTTAATTTACTTGTGTTTACCTTTACCCATGTCATAGATATAGCTGAAGCAGCAGTAGTGGTGTGTAGTTTCTTTTTAAATCAAGTAAATATGAACATTTTGTTTGGGAAATGACACTGTAAATGTAGACATGAAAATTCCCACGGACTACAGAAGCTCAGGAGGCACTCAGAGAATGCTCACTATGGGTCAGTAAAAAGAACAGTTGATGTTAAAGTGGTAGCAACCTCTTGCCAGTTAGTAAAAATCACACGTTTCTGGGAAGGAGATGAGATAAATATAAAATTGAACAGATGATGCAAACTGTAATCTCATTTTGACAGATTGCCCCTAGTACTATAGAAAGAATATATATTTGCTCTGACTTGTTACCATTTTCTCCTCTGGTTTTCTCATTACCTAGTCCTCATTTTTATAGATTTTGGAAACGCTGAAGATAGGCCTTAGATATAGCTGGGAATGTAGCTTTCAGTGCAGCTGTTGTTGAACAGGGGCTGCTGTCATAAGAAGTCCCATCAAATGTGTAGTTTTGCAGTGGAGAGGAAAAAGAGGGAGAAAAGTCATGGGAAACTGTATATCTTTGTTTTACTGATTGATTGACTATTGAAATTCTTTTGTTGTATTGAAGACTGAAAGTTTATTAGCAGTTTAGCCTATAATTCCTTGCTTTTTTAAAATATTTTCTGAAATTTGGAATCTTGAACAAATGAAACAAATGTCATTAGTAAAATAAGAAAGTTTATGAAACAGAATTTTAAGATGATTACAAAACAGAATATTATTGTCTTACAGGAGATCTCCAAAACTGAATTGATATTTATAATGTGATCTAATGCATGAAGGGTACATAATCAGCTCAGTTTTAAGACTAATTACACATCACATTGCATTGCCACGTCTACCAGTGTTCATCATGTTTGTGCATTATTACAAAGGAAGTACCAAAGAATGAATAATGTGCCTTACACTGGCATAAATAAATAGGTTGGTGTGCTTACAGAAGGTCAGAACACTTCAACATTGAAAAGATTAATACAAGAGCTAAAACTTACAGCGAGATCAAGAACAACTCTGAAATAAATTTCTACCTCTTCTACCTAGTTAGAGCAAGATGTGAAGTTTAACAGTGGGTGCAGTAATAGTGGCTGATGTATTCCATGTTGCAGATGAACTCCACTGTCACCAGCTAACGTATCACCAGCTGAGGTGAAGATACATTCTCTTTTATTGCAAATGTTCCATTTTGGAAAGCTCCTTAATTTTATAGTGAACTAGAGGAAAAGTACATCTACATTGTAAACAAGTACAAGAAAGACCTGATCATGATTTGTCAGTTTGCTCCCAAAATACTTATCCAGAATTAAGACACTACAAAAACCCTAGTCAATCAACCAAGCAAAAGAACAACCCAGGAAAAAAAAAAACAAAACAAAACCAAACCCAAAAACAACCCCCCCCCAAAACCTCCAAAACCCAAAACAAACAAACAAACAAAAAAACAAACCAGCAAAAAAATATGAAATAAAGAAGGTTTTCCTTTACCATCAAGTCCAATTATCTGCAACTGCAACTCTTGTTCAGGTATTCGCATTTCCCTTTATTAGAGTTAGTCCATACCTGCAGTTTCTTTTTACTCTTCCTTTTAGGCACTGCTTCACAGCTTCATTTTCTCATAATTAGAAATCATATTCTAATTTACAGTGCAATTTTCAGGCCAAATTACATACCTTTGTTCTAGCAGTGATATTGTCTTTTAGCTTTAATAGCCCTTTCCTCTTCCTTGTGTTTGTTCCCAGATATACTTACAGAGAACAATTATCTACCCTCTTATGTTTTGCTAGGCTAAACAAGCCAAGTTCTTTCAGTAAGTTCATGTAAGATACGCTTAACCTCCTTTGTTTGCTATGCATGTGCTATTCTATTTAAAAAAAATATCAGAAGACACTTTTTTGGAAAATAAATTTTCAGTGTATGCTGCAGAACATTCAGAAAGCCTTCTAAACTTATTTCAAGGATAAGCTTTAAAGTTTGCACAATAAACTCTTTTTAACCTACAGTTAATTAAATTTGTAAGTCAACATTGCAGGTAATCTTAGTTCAGTAATAATGATGCTATGCTACCTACAGAAATTTCTGTAAAATTAGACCAATCTAATTTACTTTGCAGTATAAGCTAAGCCAGGAAAAAATTAAATCTAAGTCCATGAGCTGTCCCGAGCCAGCTTGGCAACCAATGGAAACAACACATTGGGCCCCAGCACTGCAACAAGCAGGCAGCCTCTGTCACTGCTGCTCAATTGTGTTTAAGAAAGGATAGCAGCAATGAGGGACATGAGATGCAACAAGGACACATGAGGGAGCAGAAGAACATGCAAAAGACATGTGAGAAGGCATGCAAGCACACGTGTGTGAGGAAAAGGAAGGAGAAACAGAGAAGGCACATACAAAGTCATACTGTTTGGGGCATGGAGATGCACTCCTAGAAGGAGGTGCTCCATGACAGAGGAGGTACCTCTGAGGGATCACGGCCCATGGAAGAGACCACACCAGAATGTGGATCAACCTGAATGGATCATCCATGTCAGGGTGGGGATGCTCTAAAGGTATTGTGAAGCACAGAGGGAACAACACTGGGGTGTGGTTGCCCCCAAAGGGATAGCAGACCACAGAGGAGCCCATGTTGGTTCAGCGTTCTCTCTGTGGGGCCATGGAGGAACCCAAGTTAGTACAAAGGGAACAAATAAGAAATAAAAAGCAGTATTAAGGAAATACTTTATTATTAAGGAAATAATTTTAAATTCCCTGTGTTGTGACTGCTTTGTCCATGACAATCCGACAAAATCTTGATGCTGGTGTTTTTTTTAACCAATTTAAACACAAAAATATTATATTTAGATCATCAGAATCTAAACTTAACTGTAATCCTGCACTGACCTAAAATCAGTTGCTCTCCAAGTTTCTGTCAATATATAAGCCTCCTGGCTTCTGAAGGTGACATCTGAGAGGACTCTGACTCAGGCAGGCCCACCTTTGAATAAGAGACACAGCAGCTGCAGCAGTTACAAAGAACATAAAACCATAATTCAGTTCTTTCCTCTGAATGAAGTTCGAAGAAAATCTCAGCCAGTTTCATACACTTGTTAATTAATCTCATTAACTTTAAAGCTCTGCTTCTGCATGTCTTATCCTAGTGTGGCCAATGAAGACAAATAGGTGTTAACCATCCAACTTATTTAGGCTTTTGCTATAAGAGGGATTTTTGTTCTTATTTGTTGATATTGATGAGTTAGGCAGGACCAGAGGTAGAAAATTGCATCTTAATAGTCTACTGAAGGGTGCTAAGAACGGAAATCAGTGTATTCAGCCACATGCTATAATACTTATACGAAACTTTGTAATAACTAGCAGGACTAGTTCCTACATTTTTAAGTGTTTTTGTGATTGCAGGGAAAACATACTTTTAAATCTGTTCTTTGTGACAGTTTTTAATCCATCTATGTATATACTTATTAGTGCTATTTTACTGACTCTCAAAATTTCATCATCTCTTACAGTATTTGATGATATATTCTTATTTAGCACAAAAATAGTTGAGCTGAAACCACCAGAGTTATGATAATTTATTGTAAACAAGGATCTTAAAACCCAGTTCACTGAGAAACATAATTATTTCAGAATCTCTTTTTTAGTGTTATTTTAAGTTTCTAGGCATCAGTGAAGTTGTTTATGAAGTCAAACTTTTTTCTTTCTTAAATTCTAATGAAATCAACTTACTAAAAATATTTAGCCAAAGGTCTAAATTATGTATCTGATTTCAGAAAGTAATATCATGATCAAAGTCAGAGACAGTTTTAGTCATATCTCACCAAAATCATATCTTTTTCTGCAGCATATATCATTTGTATTATTTATATATGCATTCACACACACATATACACACACACACACATACATGAATACAGTTTTTACTTCAAATGTGTAAGTGGACAGAAAATAGAATTGTCTTCTAGCAGCACCAGTTTGATGTTGGATTAAGCCACTCATTTTGTGTACCTAAGTGGAAGAACTTCTAGATTAATGAAGAAATTTTCAGTCCTACAATGAGGCATCTGCAGATGCCTCTGCAAAGCTTTTAACTGTTTTGCTGTCCCACATTGTATCTTCTTAAAGATTGAGAAATCTTATGCTTTTTTCATGCCACATTTATCTCAAATAATGGATTTACAGTTTATGTCTGCACAAATACTTAGTTGAATTTCCAATATCTAACAGTTCTTAGAGAAGGTTAGGTCCGTTAACTGTCTGCAATCTTGTATTTCTGTTTATCATCAAATCTCAAGAGAGGAACTGAACAAGGCAAAAAAATGAAAGAAGAATCAGTAAAAAAAGAGAAAAGAAAAAGCTATCTTTAAAACTTTTAAAAATATTTAAAACATAAACAGTAATGATTCCAGAATAAATTTAATCAAGTATAAACACCTGTAATCTCAACGGTGTCTTAAAAAACTAACAAACAAACAAACAAACAAAATGAAAAATCCTAATTAATATAAAGTTTTAAACAAAAATTTTAGCTAAATGTTGATAGCAATCCTGTATGTATGTAAGCTACTGAAACCTACCTAGTGTTCATTGTTGTCAGTATTTGTGCAGTCAGAGTGCAAGCTCTGTTCTGCTGAATTAACACTTAACTCAGTATACTCTGCTACTGAACTAGAAAACTAGAGCTCTCCAGGAAAAGATGCAGAGATAAGAGCTAAACTGTTTTGGGTTGTTTTTTTTTTTTGGGTTTTGGATGGTTTGTTTTTTTTTTCCCAGGATGACTTACTACTGTTTGTATAGCAAGCAAACACACAGTACTAAAGGCTCAATTCACTATTGTCAGACAAAACTGTCAACAACCAATCTCACTTGATTATTTGTTTTTTCCCAGCCTAGTGCCTAGTTGAAGTTAAGTCAACTGAAGTCACATATCTGTTAACTACTTCAATAGTAAATGTAATACGGGGATCATCTTGTTGCTAGAGAAACGAAGCATGGCACTACATAATTTTGTCCTCTCGTTTCCTCTTTGGTGCCCTTAACACACAAAGCAGTTAGTAACTGAGGTGATGAAGTTATCCCTCTCATGCCACAGCCTTCCTTCTCAATGTTGAGACAAAGAGGGAGGCAATATTGACCTTGTGAAAAGTTCAGCATCTTTCTTCTTCACTGAACAAGAAGGGTTTTCAGTCTGCAAAGCAGGCAGTATATTACCTTGTATCATGTTTAAGCTATATCACTTTGTATGCATTCATTTATTTTAACTTTATACTTTTGCCAGAGGAAGTATAGCAAGAATCAGAATGCAAAAAGAAGCTAAATGAATGAAGAGCTGAAAGATCAATGAGGCTAGATTGCAACTGGTTCTTCCTCCCTTTCCTACTGCAGCCAAGCTGAAATCCCCTATGACAAAATGAAATTTAATATCTGCTTGACTAACCAGAGCTAGCTGCGTTTTATCACCTACTGGTGATGACTGGCTGGTAGTAAAGCTTCAGAGTTCACATCGCAATAAAATTCACGCTGCTGCAGTTGCTACTGCTTGATTATATCAGGTCTAGGCATTCAGACATTAATCTGTATAAGAGGATTTTCCTTCTAGATAAAAAAAATATAAGGAAGATGACACGGATGCTATATTGATCTTGAATATACTCTTTAGTTGATTGTATTGGTAAAATGCACTGGAAAACACCAATGGCAATATTTATACAAAAAAATATTTTTTTTTAAGCAAAATGAATTTACAAATTGTTTTCAATCTGCTCACAAAGCTAGTGTCTTCTATGACCTTCTATGTACCTTCAATGAATCAGACTGTAAATTATGTACTCTTATAATTTGTATGTAGCAGGATCATTGATGGGCACTTTGTATGATAATGTGGGTAGAGTAGACATGTAAATTGATCCTTTTGTAACTTTCTTCATAAACAGAAGAAATGTCAGCTTAAAGCACCTCTGAGAAATCTTCTAAAAATATCTGAAAGTTCTTATACTGGTTAAGTGTATAAACGTAAGATGAAAGCTCTTGAACTTTTCTGCTAAAGTTTAGGACTTTCGGTTCAAATGTTTATTCTCCTAATAAAAATGTCACATTTTGACAAAAAAAAAAAGAACTGTAATGATTTTTAACAGAAAGATGTAAAACACTGAAGAAAATGGAGTTTTCTGAGGTTTTTTTTAATTTATTTATTTTAGGAAAACATGCTCAGATTGCAATCTAAACATTTTGAAAACATGTAGTTTGGTAATTGATAGCTGGACACAGTGAAATTCAATCAAATTCTTAAAGTTAAGCATATGATAAACTTTGCTGAAACTTACAGGGAGGTTATAAGGTGAGAGAAAAATTCAGGAGCTGAAATCACTCCTTAAGGTAGAAAGTGTAAAAGTGAATGATACTAAATCTTAGATGATGACATAAAAATGATACTGTAACATGGATTCAATAATAAATTGTAGTAAGTGGTGAAAAATGGAATTCCTTACACATAAGACTTGAAAAATCATTTTTGCATAATTTGGTAATCAAAATCATTCACAAGATAGGGAACAAGTTGGAAAATGTCTATATGGATATCAGAAATAGCTTTGCTAATGCAAAGAACACTCTGAAAGGCTGACTGTAAAAAATGCTAGAAGAAAAACATTTAAGTTCTAGCAAGGACAAATAGAAGAAAAAAATACGACTTACAGAGCATATATTTCTCTTAAGGGGACTAAATTCATGCAACAGAACAGAGAAAAATAAAAAGAATGCAAATACAAAACTAAACCAAACTAAAACAACAATTAAAAAACCCAACCAAAAATCTCCACAAGAGATCCTGAGATATAACAGGATGTTAGCTACTTCTGAAAGTTTAATTTTATTCATAGACTCTACAAAAGCAAACTATAAGGAGCTATGATCAGTAAGTAAACAGGTACTGATAAAAGTGTTCCTGAAGTTTTTCAGCACCTCTAAAGTGGAACTACCTTTAAACAAACAAACAGCTGTCTTTCTAATGAAGCAGTTATTGATGATGTAAAGGTTATCTGTGTGAAGTGAACAGACAAATTTTACACTGTAAAAGGTACCCATACATCTGTAGAATGGTAGATAATTGATAGTGACATAAGTCAGATTAAATGTTATGTTCTGTTTAATGAAAGCATCATGCTCACCAAGGTAAGAATTTATGTCAAATTACAGGACATTTTAATGTGCCCATTAACTTTTAACAAATAGAGATAATGGGAGCCTAACTTTTGTCAGCTTGTGCAGAGGAACATTTTAGTCAATGTATTAAGGAGAAGAAAAGTAATCGTTAATATTAAATATATGTCTGACATATTTATCTAGTCTCACTTTGTTGGGTGGGAAGGGAAGTATGTAGAGGGAAAGGTATTTTGAGGTCATGGTACTTTACATCCTAAGGTAACTAAAACAGGACAGGTTAACAATCTTTGTAAGTAGATGCTAGATTGCTGAGGTGCTCATGGTGTCTTCTCCTACAAACAAAATTGAGATAAATACTGATTCTAGTGTTCTGTCATTTGATGGGATAACATCCTTGCCTGAAGGCTACAGTACAGATATTGTGTGCTCCTGGTTCCTGTCTGGACTCTTCTGATGGGTTATCACATATATGCTGCTGCACATAGCACAGTGGGGATGCACAACTCAGAAAGAGTCAGAATGCTATAAAGTTTTGGCAGAGATAGACATCATAGTCCTCAGAATGAAAGCTGCCATGGATGAGATTTATCTCATATCAATGATATCACAGTTGATTGTCTACCTTGAGGACTAAGGTTTAACTACAAAGCTGTTTTAAAGAATTCCTTCTTATTATTTAGGGGCTGCTCTTCTGGAAGCTTCAAACTAGGAACAACTCAGTGAAATTAGAGTAAACAAAGGTTATAACATTTTGGCTATAAGAAGAAAGTAACAGTAATATTAATTTCAGGTTTTTTTTTTCTTTTGCTTTTAAATAAAACTATCAATATCATGCACATCTTACTCTGAAGAAAACTAAATGTCCTTAAAAATGTAATTCAGGATTAAAGAGAGAGAATTCTTTTACAAAACAGAACTGAGAAACAAAATACAAACGAGCATATACAACTGTTCCTTTTTTATTAAATAAAAAAAAGGGAAAGAAAAAAAAAAGTACATTGTTCCTGCATGAGATGTAAGTTCAATGCTTCCCTTGGTACAGAAAATGTAGGAGATGTTGCATTTAGTCCAAAAGACAGCATGTATTCTAGCAGATTTTCCAAAACTGTATCATCAGCAGCTTCTGCACAATGCTGCAGAAAAAACCCAGTTGATTAATAATCTTTGCCAAATACATGGTAAACAGCTTAACAGACAACAGAAGGCTGGAGAGAAGGCAACACTAAGGAAAAAAAAAAAAGTGTTCCTATCTCTGCGAGTTTCATTTCATCATTTCCCCAAATGTATGTTAGGTGTCTGTTAAATACATTGAATCTTCTGTACTATACATTGTACATGTCTGTAAGTATTTGTATAAATATAGAAATAAGGCAAGTTTCTAAAACTCGTTATTACTCTATCTATTGAATTAAGCTTCAAATGCAGTTGATTAGAGGGATTTTTTTTCCTGTTTTTTTTTGTTTGTTTTTGTTTTTGTTTTTGTTTTTGTTTTTGTTTTTTTACCTGTTAATGCATTAGTTCCACTGTCACAAAAAAGGTGGTAACTGAGCAATGAGAGAAGCTGGTGGGTGAGGGAGAGAAAAATACTGATTTCCTAGAAAAGCTCTGCAGCAATTCCTTCTTCCTTGCTCTCTAGTCACCTGTGGTTTTACTCCATCTCCTGATATCTAGGTGTATCTCTGGGGTAGTTACATTGTGTCAGCTAGGAAGTGTTCTTCCAGCATTTGTTGGATCAGAAATTCATGACTGCATGGCTAGTGAAACAGCTAGCAAGCTTGTTACACAGCTGTGTTTAAGTCCCAGTGAACAGGAAGTTACTGAAAATGAAATTCATCAGCAAAGATGCAACACATTTTGAAAGGAAATCAATACTTTTCGCACACTGAAAGTTAAGAGATGTATATTGTGTGGTACCAGTGAACTACTACTATTCAAAAAGCGTATTAGAAGAAATATAATAATGTTGGACAAAAATTGTTTTTTGTGTAGTGAAAGTCAAATTATATTAAGAGCATTCAGACACCATTGAAATTATCCCTTTATTGGAACAATGTGATAATGCCTGTGTGTTTTTTATCTACACAATCAGAAATTATATAGTTCAAACTCCAGTGAAGGCTGAAATAATGCACCCTAAGGTTTAGAAAAATCAGTCCATTTAAGTGAAAAAGGATAATTCATACATACTTGATTGTTTGTATAATACCAGAGACCTTGTGTCTGAAACACAACACATTAAGGAAATTTGATATTAGTAAAACTGTCTATGTGCAACCAGTTAAATGAACAATGTTAATGCAATTTCAGAGCCATTCAGTATTTTTCGCCATATGTAGTCTTGAAGTTGGGCTCTCTTACACTTTTATGTAGTAAAACCTACTTTCCTAAATAAAGACTAGATACACATGTAAAGTCTGTAATAACTTGGGATAAATATTGTGTCTGACAGCTAACTAAAATATCATAACATTTTTTAAATATGGACTTGTCTTTTGGTTTTGCAGATTATGTTGTATCAGTAGGACTTTTCACTAGTGAAATTTTGGAATGCTCATGCTGCTAGGACCTCATGAGTAAACAAAAAGCTCGTTCTTTTTATATTCTGTACCCACTTGGGTCAAGCTCCATACAACATTCTAAATTCTTGTATGCAGGAACTATTTTAGATGGGAACAAAAGACTTCCTTTTCTTACATTGTCCTTTCTTTGCATCTGTCCTCGGAACAGAAAAGCTGTAGAAAAGCTGGTACAAGATTTCTTAAAGTGCATACAGAAAAAGTGAATATATTACTAACCATTTGCTTTCACACTAACACCAGAGATAGCTTAATTATTGTAGCTTTTGGTCATTTTCAATAACTAGTTAATCATGGACAAATGCTTTTTCTCAGATGGTATTGCCAGTTAGTGGGGGGAAAAATAGATTAACTCATTTGTAATAGAGAGAAACTTGGCATTCACACAAACCTTAGTTCGCTATAGGATTGTTTGGTGTTTTATCATTAAAAATACATATCAAAGTAAGTTTAGGTTAGTTAATTAAATGTTCTGTTAGTTCAATCAATAAACAATGCTTAGATTCAGTCTTTAATCACTTCCAAGTCAACTTACCATTTTTTCACACTTTACTAATTTTGCAAGCTACCTCTGCAGTGGTACATCATACTTTCTTTCAAAGCCTAGATTGTATATTCAAGCTTCTGTGTAGGATGTTATGAAAAAAAAGAAAGCAAGACTGAAAGGGACTACACGAATGCATATAGTGACCTGAACTCTCCAAAAGCATGACCAGCTATGCTTATTCTTAACTGGTGTTTCTCAAATCAATACTTAAAAGACCTCCAGTGACAAAGTCCCTATGCAGTCTCCAACCAGTCTACTCCATGGTTTCCCTATCTCTGTAATGCCTAGCCTGACTCTTCCTTGCTGCAATTGAAAATTATTAGCCAGTATTTGGAAACAGAGAGAAAATGTTCAATTTACATATGACACCAAGGTGAAAAGGATTGAAAATATACTGAAGCAGGGGATTAGAATACAAAACAGCTCATGAAATGACTTGAGAAAAAAATGGAATGAATTATTGTAAGGAGAAAAATATAGTAGCACTATGAAACATGAGCAATAGCATTGCTGCACTATCCAATACTTTGCAGCCTTCTCATAGTAATTTTGTCACTAATGTGTTCTCTACCTTGTTCCTGAGAACATTATACAAGTCTTCTTCTTCCTCGAGGAATTTTCAAAACCTGCAGTTGCCTTCTGGGAGTGGCACATACCTATAAACAAAATCACAAGAAGTGATGCTGTCTACAGGGAGGCTGAGGTGTCCCAAAGGAAGTAGGAATTCTGCTGTAGGTTCTAAAAACACTACACCATCATTTCTGGTAATAAGAATAGCTAAACTTTAAATAAATTTGCATTGAATCTCAGTACATTGTTCACTGTAAAAGCAATTTGCTTTGAATGCGTCAAAAGTGTCAATAACAACACAAAATTTTATGTGTAGTTATACAAAATTATATTCCTGATGTAAAAATACAACTTATTTTCCAATGGGCCAAATAAGAAACTCGCTCATTCTGTGGATCTGTGTTTTGTAACACATAAGATTAATAAATTAATTACATGTTTGTGGGTGCCTGAAAGGCAAGGCTGCTCTGTAAGAGAATGCAACTTGTGGTGCTTACATTCCTTTCCAGTATTAATTGTTCTGTTGAATCGGGCATTTTGTGAGGGGTTTTAGTATTTTTTTGGTAGCAAGGGGGTGCTACAGAGTTACTGTAAGAAGCAATGAGAAGCTCCAGAAGTAAGACCCACCTCTGACCAAGGCCAAACCAACCTGCACCTCTGCAAAGTTATGTATTTATGAAGGGTGCAGAACACGGCCCACCCCTCTCTTGCTCCAGCCTCAACCAGCGTGGCTGTGGGTGCTGGCAGCAAGGACCAAGCCTGGCCCAGCTCCATCTTAAACTCAAGCCCTGTTGCAGCTCCATCATGAGAGAGAGAGACAGAAACTCTTCAAGAACCATCAGAAGGGACCTGCAGCAGAGAAAAGGAGTGAGATGTGAGGAGAACAACTGCGCATACACAAAGGTCGGTGAAGGAAGAAAGGAGGGGGGGGGAGGAGGAGGTGCATGGAGCCAAGGTACCCCTTGCAACCAGTGGTGGGAGTGCACGTTGACACTTAAGACAAGGGGTAATGGACACAAACTGGAACACAGGAGGTTCCACTTAAATTTGAGAAGAAACTTCTTCTCAGTGAGGGTAACAGAGCACTGGAACAGGCTGCCCAGAGAGGTTGTGGAATTTCCTTCTCTGGAGACATTCAAAACCTGCCTGGACGCCTTCCTGTGTAACCTTATCTAGGTGTTCCTGCTCCGACAGGGGGATCGGACTAGATGATCTTTTGAGGTCCCTTCCAATCCCTAACGTTCTGTGATTCTGTGATTCTGTGATTCTGTGACCCGCCTGTAACCTATGGAGGCTCAACAGTGGATCAGAGAGGCAAATGAGAAGGTGGATGCCCCTGAAGAGGCCGTGACTCCATGGGCAGTGTGTGCTGAAACAGTTCATGAGTGAGGGAACTGCAGCCATGGGCAGACTCATATTGGACTTTTGTGGAGGACTTTTCGCCTGTGGGAAGGGCACTACGTGGAAGGAGAGGAAGAGTTGGAGGAGTCCTCCCTACCTTCCTGAAGAGGAAGGAGCAGCAGAGACTGCATAGGATGAGCTGACTGCAAGCCCCATTCTCATCTTCATGCACCACTGGGCAGGGAGGAGGTAAAGAAACTGGGAACAAAACTGAGCCCAGGAAGAAGGGAGGGATGGGGGAAGATGTTGACTTTAAGATCTGGTTGTATCTCTCACTCTTCTACTCTGATTTTACAGGTAACAAAATTAATTTGTTCTATTTTTCTCCCCAGGATGAGTCTGTCTTTTGCCTATGACTGTAAGTGGTGACCAAAAAAACCTCCTTGTTCTTATTTTGTCAAGGCCTACAGAATGTTATCTTAGTGCTCAGTTTCCCACTGGGATTAACCCATGACATCTGTTAACATAGTTTACTTAATTTTTGTGAATTAATCTTATATCCATGTAGATGTTGCACTATGGCAAGATATGAGGTTTGATTTTTTTTTTCTGAAACCAATGAGCCTACTGAGATCTCTAGCACTTTTAAAAGAAATTTGTTATTATACACACATTATGTTTATCAAATCATATAACTGTCACAGGCTTAATAATTTGTCATCTTATTTTAATCATGTAATTTGTTAATGTATATAACTTTTATTTGTATGTTTCATATGGATAGAATGGAGAAGAGAGCAGTTGTCACTGTCCAACTATTTTCCTAGGTCTGTGTATTTCATATTTCACTTGTTCACGGCTCCTAAGTGTCTGAAAAGATAACATCAAAAGTACTGGCCTAGAAAAGGTTTGTGCTCAGCAGGGATAAAAGGAATGGTTTCTTGAGTATGATAAAAGAAAAGAGGAGATGCAAATGCATTTTTCAATAAAGTTATTAATTTTAAAGGGGAAAACTATGGAGTATATTAAGCTAATGATATATTAAATTAATGATATATGTTAATATATTAGTTAATGAGATGTGAAATTTTACATTATCTTACATACCTTTAGCTGCCACTCATCTTTAGCCTAAATTTCTCAAGGTCTCACTGGAAAATTGCAGATGAAATTATCTCTCTATCAAGTGAAGTGAATAGAATTTTTCCCTTGGTAGAAGCTGTAGGTTAATTAATAGGTTAATAAAGGGAAATTCTACTTTCTAAAAATAACAAGGAAATATCTTCATATTGACAAGACATTGAACATCACTAGTTATAAGCCTTAGTCACCATTGGTTTACAAAAGAATCTTTTTTAAGATACGAATGGATAAAAGTTTGAAAAAAGATTGAAAATAGATGACATAGGATATAGTATTTCTGAAGATGCTAAGACAAAATATACAATTTTAATTCCATTTACAATAATTAAATATATTAATAAAATATAATTA
>NW_010208244.1:0-331 GCF_000695765.1 Mesitornis unicolor
TGGGGGGTCCTGGGCTTAAGGGGCTGGCACTGGGGGGATTTGGGGGTCCCGTTTTGGGGGGCGCCCCCCCCGCTGACGCCGGGGGGGCAGCGCCGGGGGCGCAGCAGTTCTGTTTCCTGCTGTCGACGCGGGCCGGGGGCCTCGGCATCAACCTGGCCACCGCCGACACCGTCGTCATCTTCGACTCCGACTGGAACCCCCACAACGACATCCAGGTCTGGCACCCGCGGGTGACACCCGCACAGCACCCTGTGACCTGTCTGTTGTCACCCGCACAGCACCCTGTCACCCGCACAGCACCCTATCACCTGTCTGTTGTCACCCCCACAGC
>NW_010208244.1:767-3240 GCF_000695765.1 Mesitornis unicolor
GCCCAGTGTCCCCCACCCCAGCACCTTGTCACCTGTCTGTTGTCACCCACACAGCACCCTGTCACCTGCCCTAGCACCCTGTCACTTGTCCAGTGTCACCCACCCCATCACCCTGTCACCTGGCAGTGTCACCTGCCCTAGCACCCTGTCACCTGTCCAGTGTCACCCATACCAGCGCCTTGTCACCCACCCCAGCACTCTGTCACCTGTCTGTTGTCACCCATACATCACCCTGTCACCCACCCCGCACCCTGTCACCTGTCTGTTGTCACCCGTACCTCACCCTGTCTCTTGTCCAGTGTCACCCACCCCAGCACCTTGTCACCTGTCTGTTGTCACCCGTACATCCCCCTGTCTCTTGTCCAGTGTCACCCACGCAGCACCTTGTCACCTGTCCAGTGTCACCCGTATAACACCCTGTTACCTGTCCATCACCCTGTCACCTGACAGTGTCACCTGCACAGCACCCTGTCACCTGTCCAGTGTCACCCGTATAACACCCTGTTACCTGTCCATCACCCTGTCACCTGACAGTGTCACCTGCACAGCACCCTGTCACCTGTCCAGTGTCACCCGTATAACACCCTGTTACCTGTCCATCACCCTGTCACCTGACAGTGTCACCTGCACAGCACCCTGTCACCTGTCCAGTGTCACCCGTATAACACCCTGTTACCTGTCCATCACCCTGTCACCTGACAGTGTCACCTGCACAGCACCCTGTCACCCGCCCTAGCACCCTGTCACTTGTCCAGTGTCACCCACGCAGCACCTTGTCACCTGTCCAGTGTCACCCGTATAACACCCTGTTACCTGTCCATCACCCTGTCACCTGACAGTGTCACCTGCACAGCACCCTGTCACCTGTCCAGTGTCACCCATCCCAGCACCTTGTCACCCACCCCAGTGCCCTGTCACCTGTCTGATGTCACCCGCCCAGCACCCAGTCACCCATCCCGGCACACTGTCACCTGTCCGTTGTCACCCATCCCAGCACCTTGTCACCCACCCCAGTGCCCTGTCACCTGTCTGATGTCACCCGCCCAGCACCCAGTCACCCATCCCGGCACACTGTCACCTGTCCGTTGTCACCCATCCCAGCACCTTGTCACCCACCCCAGTGCCCTGTCACCTGTCCGTTGTCACCCACACGGCACCCTGTCACCCGCCCCAGCACCCTGTCACCTGTCTGATGTCACCTGCCCAGCACCCTGTCACCCATCCCGGCACACTGTCAACCACCCGGCATCATCCGCCCAGTGTCACCCATCCCAGCACTTTGTCACCTATCCCAGCACCCTGTCACCTGGCCATTATCACACAGCACCTTGTCACCCACCTGACACCCTGTCACCTACCCCACACCCTGTCACCTGTCCAGTATCACCCACACAGCACCCTGTCACCCATCCTGTATTGGCCACCCAGCACCGTCACCCACCCCAGCACCCTCTCACCCATCCAGTACTACCCACACCAGCACCTTGTCACCCACCTGACACCCTGTCACCCACCCCAGCACCCTGTCACCTGGCCAGTATCACCCACCTGACACCCTGTCACCCACCCCAGCACCCTGTCAACTACCCAGCATCACCTGCCTCGCGTCAACCTTGTCACCCACCTGACACCCTGTCACCCACCCCAGCACCCTGTCAACTACCCAGCATCACCTGCCTAGTGTCACCCACCCAGCACCCTGTCTCCTGTTCCAGCACCCTGTTCTGATGTTCCATCGCCATGTCCCCGCCACGATGTCCTCGTTGATGTCCCCACCATGTCCCTACCCTGACGTCCCCATCACTCTGTCCTCCCCATGATGTCCCTGTTGATGTCCCCCAGTACCACGTCCTTCCTCTGATGTCCCCATCACCGTGTCCCCACCACGATATCTCTGTTGAGGTCCCCAGTGCCATGTCCCTGCCCTGATGTCCCCATCACTGTGTCCCCACCACAATGTCCTCCACATCCCTACCCCGATGTCCCCATCACTGTGTCCCTACCACAACGTCCTCCACATCCCTACCCTGATGTCCCCATCACCGTGTCCCCACTATGATGTCTCTGTTGAGGTCCCCAGTGCCGTGTCCCTACCCTGATGTCCCCATCACCGTGTTCTCACCACAATGTCCCCGTTGATGTCCCTACCCTGACATCCCCATCACTCTGTCCTCCCCATGATGTCCCTGTTGCTGTCCCTACCATGTCCCTACCCCAATGTCCCCATCACCGTGTCCCCACCATGATGTCTCTGTTGAGATCCCCAGTGCCATCTCCCTGCCCCGATGTCCCCATCACCTTGTCCTCACCACGATGTCCCTGTTGCTGTCCCTGTTGATGTCCCCCACTACCACGTCCTTCCTCTGATGTCCCCATCACCGTGTCCCCACCACGATGTCCCTGTTGATGTCCCCCACTACCACGTCCTTCCTCTGATGTTCCCATCACCGTGTCCCCACCACGATACCTCCAT
>NW_010208245.1:0-16467 GCF_000695765.1 Mesitornis unicolor
CCTCCCGCCCTCCCTGCCGCCGTGGTGCCGAGCCTCCGTCTCACGAGTGAGGCTCCCTCCCTCCCTCCATCCATCCCTCCTCCCTCCTCTCTCCCTCCCCCGCTCCCTCCCTCCCTCGCTCCGCCTGGGAAAGTGGGTTAGGAAGGGAGCTGGGGCTGGGAGGCTGCACAGCCGCGCACTGTAGCAGGACCATCCACTCGCCCAGCCCGGCGGCGCAGGACTCGCCTTCTTCCTCTTCCTTTTTTCGCACCTCTCTCCATCACTCCAAACGGGTCGACTTAATTGTTGTTGGTTATTAATTGTTTTGTTACCTGACTTTTTCCGCTTGCTTTTTTTCATTTTCTTTTCTTTTTTTTTTCTTTCCTTTTTTAATTGAAGGTTGTGCTAAGACTTTTTTTTGGAAAGCCTTAAAAAAAATAAAAGAGGGGGAAAGGAGCCAACAAGAGACTGAAAAGAGCAAGAGAAAGTGGCAGCTGAGGAGGACTGTGAAATCACCTCCCCTTTCTGGGGCTGTTGATCAAAGCGAGAGTTGTACATTATTATTATTGTTTTTCTTTCTACATCTGTCTATCCACATCCACACGTAGAGAGAGAGACAAGTACAGCCAGTGAAACTCGACGAGACCAGCCATGGTAGCAAGGGCTCAGCCTGATCGGAAACAATTACCGCTGGTCCTACTGAGATTGCTTTGCCTTCTCCCTACAGGGCTGCCAGTCCGCAGCGTGGATTTTACCCGAGGTACCGATAACATCACCGTGAGGCAGGGGGACACAGCCATCCTCAGGTAGGGCATTTTGCCAACTTTTCCTTTTCTGTGTGTGTAACGGTGTTTCTATGTATGCAGCGTATACATGTGAGGCGATACCGATTTGCGTGTATATGTCTCTGTGAAAGCGTGTGTTATTTTACCTCTCGAACTGCAGTAGCAGCAGCTGCTACAAACAAGCTCTGCGTGTGTGTTTGTGCTTTAATGCAAAAAAAAATAGCAAAGCTTTTGAAAACCTCTTGCCACCACTCTCCTCTGTGTAGTGCTCTGGATCAAAAAGATTTCAGTGGGAAAAGATCTGTTTGTGTTAGCCAGCTCTTGTGAACGTACATTTTCCACGAGCCCTGCAGTATCAATAGAGGAATCAAAAAGGGATCCAGCTGTGCTTGCCAGATGTTCCATTGATCTTCCCGTACTTCTTTCTGTACCTATGCAAAAACTTTATCCCTGGTGCTGCCAGAACTCTTAGGCAAGTTCTTTTGGGAAACTCTGGCTTTTAATTATTTTTTTTTAATTTATTTTTTCTGCCCTGCAGGAAGGGGAGATGTAGCAGTAGTTGAAAAGGCTGGTGAAAAAATGGTGTAAGAGCTCTGACATTTACAAAGCTTGTATCTCATTCTCTGTGTTGGTTTTTTTGCAGGGCTAAGTAAATGGGTGTATGCTGTGCCTGTGTATCTGAGTGGTTGTGATGAGGGTGTCTTTGTACATGAAGCCTTGTTCACTGGCAGTACAGAGTGTTATATTCCTGCATTCATCGTGCATGTTTTCTAAAGGTAGTTCCGAGGCTACTTGGGCTTTCAGTTAGGAGCATCCCAAATATCCGAAATGCAGTCATCTTTTTTCTGTGGGTTTCTTTTTCAAATTCTGCCTCTCTCAACTTACCTGCAGTAACTTCCCTACTGAAGCTAACTCTGTGCATGTGAGTTTGTGCACACACTGTGTATTATGGCTATAAAACCAGTGGACGTAATTTAAAATAAGTCTGTAATCTGTATGAGAAGCTGATAGCGCACAAACCCTGAAGCATCAAGGGAGCAATTCCCTAGCAAAGCTAACAGCAGCAGCAAAGTTTTCTTTCTCTTTCTCCAAAATAAATCCTGGTAGATGTCACCAAATGGTCTGCTACATGATCCCCTGTGTCCTGCATCCCTCTCATTTAATGACAGAGGAGTATGTGAGCGAGCAAGATGGGATCAGGGAAGAAGGATGCTAGAAGAGGAAGATGTGTGTGTGTACGCATATTGCTTCTCTCAGCTCCCGTGTGCTGGGTTGTTTTGATCCTGGAATATTCGTTCAGCAGCTTCCATTCCCCAGCTCTCCAGACTTGTTAACTCACATGTAAGATTTATCCACACGGAGTAATAGGATTTACAGAGTAATTCATCTGCCTTGCATATGCGATGGAAGGGGTTTAGATGTGACATGGTAAACACCTAACAAGGGGTGTTGCCTCTGCCTCCCAGCTTCTCTCCTCTCCCTTCCACTCACTAGCAATTCATATATTCTATTAACCCTTTTCTAGCAGGACTCCCAGCTGACTTAATCCCATTTTTAAAGGCAATCGCTTCCATCAATCTTTTCCTTTGGAGGGGCTGCTCAGGAAGATGTTTGCTGGCATATGTTTGGTACATACAGCAGCAGACAAGTCATTAAGTTCACTTGCCCAGCCAGGGGTCACTGGATTTCTATTTCCCACTTAACCTTGGAGCTTTGGAGTTTATCTAGGTGCTGCGTGCTAAAGCTGCGTTTGCAGCAGAGAGGGCTGAGTGGATGGTGGAGATGGTGCCTGCATGTGCTGCGTGTAAAGCGCTCGTCAGCAAGCTCAACGGGGATGCATGGGAGAGTGGTTTTGGTGTTTGTGTGTGGAGTGTGTGGCTTGCCAGTGTTATGTCAGGTGCTGAAATAAAACACCTGAGTGAGGTGATCCAGCTGTGCCAGCCAGATGTGTGCCAAGTGACACAGTTTGCGGGAGTGGCACGCCACCCAGCCATGTAACTGCTTGCCCCGAGCAATACAGTGTTCCTGGCAGGCTGCGTTTCTGTCAGAAGTAACTATGGCCAGTGCACAGGCTTTCCCTCCCTCAACCGCCTTCCTAAGCTCTTCAAGCAGGTCTGGCTGGCTATGTGCTTTTCACGTTCCCTAGGAAGGGCAGCTGTTTCTCCTCCCTTTCCCTGGGACAAGCCCCAGGTTTCTGGGATATTTCAGTCTCTCCTTCAGAGGAGAGGCAGAAGCCAGGCTGCTCTGGGAGGCAGGACTGCCACATGCAGCTGGAAGGGATGAGATTCCTTCTGTCCCTTACACTTTAGGTCTTCCAGGATAGCATTTCATTCCCTCAGTTTTAAAGCAAGGGTTGGTTTGCTAGCTTCCTCCTTGCTGTTTCCCTGCCCCTCGAAAACATAACTCACTTTAAGACAGCCCTGTGTTTGAAAAACTCCTAGTGTCTCACTCTCCCTGCCTGTAGATCCACTAATGACAACATGAGGGGAAGAGCTGGATGGGGAAGAAAACATTAGATGATCTATACTAACTGTGCTCAGAGCAGATCTTTACCTTCACAGAGAGGTAGGTAAGAGGTTTCTATGCAGAGGTCACATCACCTGTCTTTGCTATGCATCTACTTCAGAAGGAGGAGGGAGTGTGCAGTGGCAGTTTACCAGTGCCCAGTAGCTCCATCCTGTAGCTTGAAGGGAAATGAAAATGTAGGAGGGAGGAAAAATGATATGCAGTTGGAGAGATTTAAAAGCAATGCAGTGATAATATAACTAAAAACATTTTGTTCATGTAAATTGTGGTGCAAATCATTCAGCAAAGCAGTGAAGACAGTATATTCTGAATGTTTTTTCTCCTTTGAGGCCTTATACATTTGTATATAGTGTTACACTTGTAGGTGGAAGATTGGGTGGGTGGACTGTTCTATGAAGTGCAGAAAAATAGTTTATTATAAGCCCTAATGTTCCTAAAGGAAGCCACTCCTCTGGAGCTTCATCTACAGAATTATTCTGGGAAGTTTGGATATGACTTTTTAAAGCTGTGGCATTTAAAATATTCCCTTGCTATGGACTTTTAAAACAATGTTCCTAACTCTGTACTAGCTCATCTCCTAAATGACCTGGCAGCAGATTTGATTCATTTGTTGGCCTTGCTGAAGGTTGATGACTTTTAGTGAGTATTTGGCATGGGGAAGTTAGTCAGGGAATTGCAGAGAGAGAGAATAAAAATAGCTCATCATAGACTATCCACAGGGAAAAGGGTGATGATCTGCTCCTTAGAGCAAGGCTGAAAAGGGAGGAGGGGTCTGAGAGCTACAACAGGTGAGAAGGGCTGAGCAGAGATGGTGTTTGGCCAGCTACAGCCAAGGAAAGAGAGCAGGATGTTTCAGAGATGATCACTGTATGTCAGAGAGCCTGTCAGACTTACTAAGACTTCATTTTTTAACTCTGTCTTCAGCTAGTGAAGAAGGACACTGAACCTTATTTTGAGTATTGAGAGGGAATTGTGTGCTGCATTTCCTGCCAATGTTTTGCTTGCAAGATCACGGCTGTGAGGTTGTCAGGTTTTGTATGCAACTTCCCTGCTTGAGGTTAGAACAAAAAAAAGAATCTCCAAACAACAAACACACAAAATGTCCCCCAAAACTAATTAAAATGGGAAAAAAACCCCAAAAACCAACATCCCTTTCCACCTCATTAGTTCTGCAAGTGTTGGTGACCATCAGCAGGGACCCTATGTTTTGTTACGCACCTTCAGCCTAGGGAAGGGAAGAGAAAAAGGAGAACGTTGGCTAAGCTGGGACATGTGCAGTAGTGAAGGGAGGGAAGGGAGCTGTGCCTCTGTGTCACAGTTGCCCCTGAAGATGGGTTAGAAGCAAAATGGTGATGGAGTCAGTGCTGTTGGGCTCGGTACCTGTACAGCAGGTCAGGGTGAAAGATCAACTCTCTCGGGAACCATCACAGCAGCTCACCCAAAAATGCCTTTGAAGAGCTGTTCTGAGGGCATCAGTGGGACTTGCCCAGGGCTTTTGGTAGTCCTGTCACAAGGGCAGATTTGGCCTGTAATGACTTCTGAAATGGAGCTCATCACTAGCTGGAACCAAAATGGGTCACATCCCCATTCCCATCTGCTCGATTATACCAGTACAATTCCACCAAAGCCCAAGGGCACTGCCAGAAATATTGCATTTGTCTTTGGGGCAGATTCCTGGGGACTGCTAATAAAAAGGTACAAGTGACTCATAGAGGGCTTAAGCTGCTGAGTGCTGCTCAGATGATGCTCAGCCCGTTGAAGAACTGGGATCTCGCCAAGGCCAGAATTTGGCTCATTGTTCCTGGGTTTTTCCAAGCATCAACTTTTCATCAAGAATTAAATCAATCTGATGCTGATGCACTGATGAAAACTAACATTTAACTGAGTGTGCAATTTCCATTTTTACCAGGTATTTTTAAATAACACGAGGTTTACATGAAGGCTGATAGCACATTTAGGAGCTTCCATCCTAATAGGTACTTAGTTTCTTCAAGTTACATGTGTTAAAGGATTGGCTAGAATCAAATTACCAGCAGTAATGGTAGCGCTGTTGGTGTAATCCTGCAATATAAGCAATTTATGCAAACGCTGTTCCTGGCCTCCCAGTATTTTGCTGATATTCTGCACGTGGAGCTATGCTAGAGGACAAAGGCACCTCAGGCAAAGTGGCAACACAGCACCACAACAAAGTTTGTGCCCTATACAGTCATTTTAAAAGAAAAGTAAAAGCTGTTCAGATTACACTTATAATTAGCATATGATTTATAACAGGGAGCACTGAGCTGAGCTCTTTGCTAGAAATGAGAATAGGCATGTTCGAAGGTATAATGCTACATAATAATACAGCCTTGGCAGTAAAATTGTAACCTTGATTATTAGTAGTATTGTTGTGGCACTTAAAAGGCCACCGCTAAGTTGAGGCACCCTTTGTATTAAGTGCCACGCAAGCACCGAGTAAGAGAGATCCCCTCTTCCACGGGGCGTGCAGGGCTGTTAGGGGGTGGGCGGGAGGTGAGGGGACTCGCCCAGGGTCGCACAGTAGGGCTTGGGCGCATCCAGCCTGGTGACCTATCCATTAGCTTGGATTGGCTTTTGGCTCAGCTACGCAACGACCCTGCAAATGCGACAAATGAGGTCTCCCTAGGACATCCTGAGCTCTGCTGGTATTGACTACAAGACTCAAACGCTCTTCTTTTTTGCCAGTATATGCAAAGCATTTATTATCAAATCTAGCGTACGTGTGCCAAGGGAGTATGTTGGGATTTGTGCAAAAGGGGCTGTACTCTGCTGATACTTTTCTTTAAAAAAAAGAAATTAAAAAATATATAAATGTAGTAACAGATGATGTTGCAAAACTTCTAGGTCTGGCAGCAGATGGTGCCATTATATGGAGGCACACATGCATACATAGATATGTGAGTGTGAGTGCATACATATGATAAAGAAAGTTGCAGTAGTATATGGTCAGAGGCTTGCAATTAGTATCTGTCCTTATACATGCACAAGATTTATATATAGTGTGGCCAGCGTTAAGTGGAGCCTTTGTCATACCATGTTTTCTGCAAAATGGGACTAACCCATCACAAGCAAAGTTGGAATGGAAAGTAGAAAAGAAAAAGCTTGTGTTTGGTGAAATTATGTATGTTTAATAACACTGTATGTATAATTTGCATTCAGAAAGATGGAGGAGGAGAGACAGTATCAGACTGTATGGCTTTAACCTCCTCCCCTGAGTCTGCACACACACTTCAGTTTGCAGCTAAGTACCGTATGTTTTCCTACTTAGTTGACATTAAAATTTATATAGTAGTACGTGTTACCTGGAGTGTCTCAGAGTCAGTACGTCTTCCACTCCGCTCCCCTCCCCAGAAGGTCATGAGGAAAGACCCAGTCTTAAAATAGCTCACAGTTACTGGAATTTGCCATCTCATAACTATAAGTTTTCAAAATGTATGTTACACGTACCTGCCCTTTACATCCAGACCCACAGGCGTCTGATTCTGACGAAGCTGCGGAGCCACAGCTCACTGCTGATGCAGTGACAGGGCTTCACCAGGCTCACTGCGGGACTGAATATAGACATTTTCATTGAAGGCACCTAGTTTTGTTGTCCATCAAAATTCATTCTGGCTTGTGTGAACTCATGCTCTGCTGGAATAAGTGCAATGGAGGGCTCAAAGGTGAAGTCAGGAATTTACTGAGTTTTCTTTTACACTCCTCTCCCTGAAGAAGAAACGAATGTGATTTTCAGCTGAATCTGACACCAAAGCATTTGCTTCAGGCTTCAGGCACATCTAACGTGTCTGGTTTTATGGTAAGTAATGGGAACTAATAACGATGAGTTTCACCTCTGCCTAGAAAACACCTATTTCAAAATAATCTGAGCAGCCAATCTCCCCCGTGCAGGTATATTTCTGCAGATTTTTATTAGGAGCAACTCAGTTGTGTGGGAGAGGCCAGCTATGACCCCAGAGTGGCCCCCCGCCCCACTGTGCTTGACCCCACGCAAAGAGAGGAGAAATAGCCCTGCCACAGCTCTATTGATTGCACTGGGCTTGGGCTTTTTTGGTCAGAGCAAACTTGATGGAATTGAGCCTGCTCAGACTGGGCTGGAGTTCAACAGGTACTTGCAATAACACATCTGCATGAGGTTTAGGGGCTGTGTGCTTATGCGTGAGTATGTGTTTCCCCACATTTGTTTCTGTTTAAAAACAAAAAGTGTTTCCTTGTGTACAGTGTACAAATGTTTGTGAATGCTTTGGAAGAGCAGGGAGGCTTGTCCCCTGCACCCTTCTGTGAGAGGTGAGACATGCCTGAGTGGTTTCTCTTGACAGGTGCTCTCCTTAGATGGTCTCCTAAAGGAGCACTGGATTTATGAGTGGGAGAGAAAGGCCAAAAGGGCTTCAGGTCCCCACACACCAGTCTCTGTGCAGTTGTGAAATGTAATAGGGGTGGTGACACAGCTGTGGAGCCACCACTCATGGCAGTAAAACACCACTGCACCCACCCTGCTCTGGGACGTCAGGGTGACTGTGCTGGAGACCCACCTCCATCATCGCCCCTAATGCGGTGTGACTTCGTGCATCGGTGATGACAGTGTCTTATCAGGGGTGGTGATGGTGCTTTCCAGTGTAGGAACCCAGTGATACTCCAACTGGGAACCCAACAGTACCTGTATGCAGCTATTTCAGCGCTCATCTTTCTCACTCCCTCCATCCCAGGCTGGTCATCCACACTCATGCAAGGCTGGACAAGGGAGGCTGTGACTCAGAGCTGCCTGTCCGTTCACTTTTCGTGCTTCACTGTGCAAACAAAACCCATGTTGAAATCCACTGGCAGGCAGCATCCATGACTTTGAATAGTAAATACAAATCTCTCTCTCTGTCTCTCTCTCTCTCTCTGTTATTAAGCTGACAGGCACTTAGCCAATTACCCAGTCGTCGTCTCAGCTGTATTTATGGAGGAGGAAGAGACAACGCACACAGCTCTTGTCTTCAGGGCTTCAGCTGAGTCTCCCTTGTGTGCTGTAGCATTTTCCCTTGTGTGAGCTGCTTAGGATGCTGAGGGAAAGAAACCAATGAAGGGGATGAGTTGAGGAGAGGGAGAGGGAAGCAGAGGGGAGGAAAGGGGTCTGCTCCCCCAGACCAGGCACATGCCAGAGCTGTCATTGCTTGCCATTGTCTTTGTGTTTAAAGTTGGCAGAGCGCACATGCCTCCTTTGCATAAGGTTGTGACGGATGGGGAACATGATGGCGAAGAATGCTTGCGAAGTCCTTTTGGCTGTGACAGGGCCAAGAATAAGTGGCTGACTGTGAGTCTGTGCCTTGGAGTAAAGGGACTGCGTGTACTTGGGGATTTAGTGTGAATCTGTGACTTGGAGCCAAGAGGCACCCCTAGTTCCTGATGCAGTATGCACCTAGAACATACACCCTGCACTGGCTCAAGTGTTTACTCCAAGCAGCAAAATTTAGGCAAATAGCACTGAAGTGTTCTGTGAATATTTTCATGAATGTTAAAAATGAATTCACTTTGGCTGCAGCTGTGCTTCCTTTGTGTGTGTGCATGTGCATCTTTTTTGCTCTCCCCCTTGTGAATAATCTGAGTGGATGAGTTTTCCTTGCCCTGGCGTTCATGGACAGAACATTTTAAACAGGTTCATAGATGAGCAAACAAGGCTCTAGCTGCAACTTCTGCAGCTTGAAATCCCTGGCTGTACAGATTTGCAGACATGTGCCCCTTCTTCCCCCTTCTGCAGACACTAACTTTGTATGTATGCCTGTGGTGCTCTTGATATATGTTTATATAGGATGCTGCTTGGGGAGCACTGGACATGGTTCTTACAACCCCTCATCAGAGTCCAGGCATAAAAGCAGTGGAACAAGTAAGACGTGGCGCTGATCACAGCTTGAGCCACAATAATTTATGTGCATGTGACAGGAGAAAATTACCTTTAAACTCTGCACCCAACCAATCAATCTTTCAGCAGCCTGTTTTTGCTAGGAAAGGTGCCTCAGGCCAAGCCTATCAAGCTCAGAAAAAGAAAGGTTAAAATGTTCTAACATCATTATCTCTTTCTTTTCCTTTGGAAGAGAGGAGCCACAGTGACAAAGCCTAGCTGACTCCTTCACACCAGCTCCTTTGTAGTGAGCTCCATTCCCTCCCCCAGCCCAGATTCCCAACAGGAGTAGGCACGAATTTGTTTAAGGTCAGGCCCTGTGTTCATCTTGTCAGGGAACAGAAAGGAGAGTGTTAGACAGAGGCATACATAAGCATGCTGGGATTGGAAAATGCACAAGAGGGGAGAAAAACACCACCACTACAAGGTAGGAACCCTACTGAGTGCTGCAGGTACCACAGAGACTTTAGGAAACCCCCATATATTTCAGGGTGTCCTCTGAGCTTGGAGAAAAGTGAGATTTGGGGAGTGATTACTCCCTGAAAAATTATTGTCTCCTCTGCCAAATACAATATAGTATGATCTGTAGTCTCCCTGCCTGTAGCTATAGAGCAGGGAGTCTGCACCAGCTGAGGCAGTTGTTTAGTGGGGCTTCCTGGGGGAAGGGGCATTAGGCCCCCCTCCTTGTATGAGCAGGGCCATGTGTGAGCTGTGATTCAGTGGAGCCTGTTTGTCCCTTCAGAGCCAGCAGGTTTATTAGCAGTCCCCTCTAGTCAGAGGACAGGGGAGGTTTTAAGCTGGTGGAAGAAGATGGAAAGGGACTGCTGCAGTCCCTCCTCTTCCCATCTCCCATCCCATTAGCCTTTGGTGTGCTGGTTAAACAGGGATAGTCCTTCCACACCCCCCTGCTATTTCTCAGACAGACTCTGTCCCCTGCCTCCAGTGCTGCGGGCTGGGCACACTGACCTATCCTGGCTGCTCCCACTTAGCCGGGCTGTCGTTCCTGACAACAAGGTGAGGACCTCAGAGCCCCACAGCTTTCTAGGTACCCACACCTTTCTCCTCTGCCATAAGGACATCTCTCACTACCACCTCTTTGGTCCCTGAGCAACAGAACCTGCAGGGACATCATGATCCCAGCACTCAACCATAGGCACAGCAAATCACTTCTTTTCATAGAATCATAGAATAGTTCAGGTTAGAAGGGACCTTAAAGATCATCCAGTCCAACCCTCCTGCCATGGGCAGGGACACCGCCCATCAGACCAGGTTGCTCAAAGCCCTGTCCAACCTGGCCTTGAACACTTCCAGGGAGAGGCCATCCACCGCTTCCGGGGCAACCTGTGCCAGAGTCTCACCACCCTCACAGTAAAGAATTTCTTCCCAATATCTAGTCTAAATCTACCCTCTTCCAGTTTAACACCATTCATCCTCGTTATATTGCTACCTGCCCTTATAAAAAGTCCCTCCCCAGCTTTCCTGTAGGACCCCTTCAGGAACTGGAAGGCTGCAATAAGGTCTCCCTGGAGCCTTCTCTTCTCAAGGCTGAACAGCCCCAACTTTCTCAGCCGGTCCTTGTAGGGTAGGTGCTCCAGCCCTCAGATCAGCAGTCTGATCAGTTTTTATGTAAGCCCTTTTGGATGCACTGGCTAACTTTCCCTAGCCAGTCACTGCTGTCGCCACCCAGTTACCCCATGCCACTGACTATCAGGGTGGCTGCTAGCACTGCAGAGAGGCAATTGGGGCTGAAGCAAATGTGAGGGAACAAGATGCTTTCCGTAGTCCTTGGGGGACACACATCCACACAGTCACTGGCACGCACCCGCCGTACACTTGCACGGGTGTATTTGACTGTTTCTTGGATTGCATTCCTGTTTAATTGAAATCAGTCCTGGATGTGGTGAGGCTAAGATAGGGGTGCTGGCTGTGTGCTCAGACAGGCCTTAACACACACAAGCGAGTACCCAGAGAATAGCTGACTTAGGGTCTTGTGAACCATGGACCTCGTGATAAGAAGCTAAGCAAGTGCAGTCCTCATAGTGACTTCCACCCTCAACTTTCCCACTAATGGCAGGTTTTTTTTTAAATGGATCAACTTGATGGTGGGGATATGGAATGAGGGCAGACTCCAGGAGTACTGGCCTCACATTTCTTAAATAAACAAAAACAACTCATGAAGACAGAAAGCATAAAGAAATATGCATAGTCAAATTGCCTTTCTCACTTGTATGTATAAGGCAGCCATGGTTTGAGGCAGTAAACAGTGCAAGACAGCATGTGGGGGCAGGACCACTTAGATTGTGCTAAATGTGGACAGCAGTAATAGGAGATCCCATGCTAATGAGGAACATAAAAGGAGTTATCTCCTTTATCAGCTAGACCCACTTCTTAGGGCCTGTTCTTATTATGAATACTGCTGAGACTTGGAGTGTGCCCAAAGCCTTCAAGTTGTGCACATGCTGTACCTCATCTGCCTCCCCTCCACTGCCATCCTTGGCTGTCTTTTGCCAGAAGGAAAGAGGAGAGTGTTTGCACAGATTTGTCCACTGAGAGAGAAAGGTTGGATAAGTTCATCAGAGAGACAGAGCTGAAACCTCCCTCTCCTGTCTCCCTCCCCTATTGCAAATCGCACCCAGCTCCCTCTGCTTGACACACTCCCCCATCCATCCTGCCACCTTACTTGGTGAAGTTGTCTGTCACATCTCTTCCTTGCCCTCCCCATGTCTTCCCTCCCTCCTTTGCTTTTCTCTCTCTGTCTAATTTAATCTCCTCCTCGCCCTTCACCCCTCCCCAGCACATGCCCTTATTCCTGTCTCCAGCCCCTTCCCCCTCTTCCTTTTCTTTCTGTCTCTTTGCTCAACTCTGATCTCCTTTGAATTTCCCTTCTTCATGGACCTGGGAGCAAGAATGGGGGACTAGGGGAAAGGCAGAGAAGGATGGGGGAGCACCATAGTGACTGCAGTACCCTGGCTCTTCAGCTGTACATGATAGAGCAGGCTCTGAGCTCTCTTGTTGGGCATGGCCACTCAATCAGTGCTTTGTATTCTGACTGGGCCTGCAGAGCATTCCCAGTGTATTTATTTTCTGTTCCTACACAGAATGCCTGGTGCCTGTTTGTCTGGGGAGCTCATAGGAAGGGGTGTGTGTGGGAGGGTTAATCAGAAGTGGGGGCTGCATCACCAGTAAAGCTTTTCCTAGCAGGGATGTAGTTGGATGCCTGTTGCATCCTAGTGATCTGCTTCTCCTGCTTTCAGTTGCAGCTCAAGTTGGAAATAGAGTGGAAGGAGAGCCCAGTCATTGCTGAGGTGGTTGACAGGCAAAAGCTGTGGCTGCAGGCTGATGCAAAAAACACCTTGCTGCTGTCAGCAGAGGAACACACTGCAGTGCTGCCTTGGTGTGCTGTCATTCTACTGCTGAAAGTTGGAAGGGGCAGCAGGGGGCTTTTTTCCCCTGTTGTAGCACTTTCTTGAGCGAGAAGCTTGATACTCCTGCATGATGCTGACATGGGGTGACACAGATCAGTGCTGGGGTGCAGACCTAAGATTTTCTTCTGCAGCTGGCAAAGAAGGCAAGTGCATTTAAAAGACAGTGGTGGTGCAATGTTATGGAAAGTTCTTGGTGTACAAAGTGCCAGACCTCTCTGACCTTAAAGAGAAGCAGCAGGTCTTTAGCTGCTAAGTTAGGATCATGTCAGCCAGATTTGTCCATTACAGGAGAGGCTTTCCAGGAACTCTGGAGACAGCCCCACATGTTTGGCATGGAACCATAAGATGCTACAGGAAACTAAAGCCAGCTGCTGGTGCTGTAGCAGGGGTGTTCCTCAGTGCTGGTCACTCTTTATTATCCTCCTGTGATACTTCCTTTTTGTGTGACTGAGACTCTGAAGCCTTGGTGAAAGTGCACACATCCTGGCTGTTTTTACACCTAAGGGAAACCTGACATTGGCATCCATAATCAGGAGCAGAAGGTGCTGCAGGCAATCTGTCTTCCTAGTGCTGCATTAAACCCGTTTTAGTTCTTTCAGCTAAATATCAAATTATCTGTCCACCCACACATCCTCCCCACTTCATCAACTGTGCTTAGTGATGGGCCATCTGTAGGACTTCTTCCCGGACAAGGGGGTCCACAGGGGTTCTTGCGTAACATGCTTCATGCGTATTCATCGGCCTTTAGAATGGCATTTCTTCCCTTCCTATTCTCCTGGCTGGTCTCCAGTACTGGCAATGAGTCAGAGGCATGCAGGTCTTTCCACTTGAAAAGTGTGTCCCAAGGTGGAGGAACATGTGCAGCTTGCTTCTCACCTATGCTGGGAAGTGGTGCTTAAATGCAGGCCAGGTGGGTCAAGGACCTTGGATGTAGTCAGATCAGTTAGCCTCTGAAATACCCTTTTTTTTTTTCATGTGGAGCTCAAAATGGGAGCAGCATCCAGCTCCCAGAGAAGAGAGAAATAAGGGCATACGACAGATTTTACAGCATCATTCAGTGTCTTACTGGATGCCGTGTTGTGTTCTGCTCCAGCTGTGTCTCTGCTCCACGGGTAGTGTTGCCTGTTTCCTGATCACTGTATATACTGAAGTAGTGTCCTGTGTCTATTTGGGGTACTTTATGTTTCTAGAAAGATGTGGACCAGTTGGATATGGTCCAGAGGAGAGGTGTGAGAATAATCAGAAGTCTTGACAGCACAGTCAGTGAGGAGAGATGGATGGAAATGGGGCTGCTAGGCCTAATGAAGAGAGGACTAAGCGTGAGATATGAATAATAGCATTGCATGCTGGTACATAAGATACAAAAGAAAATAATGATCTCTTTTGCAGAAGATGAGGAGGAATGGTTTAAGATCGCAGCAAGAACACAGGCTGAATGTCAGTAAGGACCCTGAAACAGTAAAGCTAGCAAAACAGTGAATCAAATTGCCTTGGGAGGCTGTGTAGCTCCATCACTGCAGGGCTATAAGGATAGACTAGACATGTATGAGGAGTGACAGATGCCACAAATGACAAAGTAGAGCTGATCCATCCTTCATAGAGAAGAACAGACTAGATGCTTCCTTTGGGTCTATTCCACCTCTGCTTCTCAATTCTCTGCAACCTTTAGGCTTAAAGAATGGCAGAAGCATGGGCAGAAACACAAAGGTTCAGAGAAGTACCTCAGCAAAGAGCCAAGTGAGGCTGGCCAGAAGGTCCTTACCCATTTCTTCTGCTGTGGCTGCCCTTCTCCCTTCCATCCCAGGAGCATGGTGTGCTCCAAAGAGTCTGTAGGCAGTGCCACTCTAGTCCAAGCATGTGACAATCTACCTGGTCAGAAGAAGTAGGAATCGGCATCAAGACCATCCCTAAAACCATTTTTTTTTTGAGGGACTCGGATCTTTTTCTTATCTGCTGTCTTTGGGGGGGGCGCAGGACCTAGAGGATATTTTACCACAAAGGTGATAGGAAAAACACGTTGAATGCTCAGTGGGAATGTTTGATGATGTTGCTGAATGTTCACCTGATGAGGCTTTGTCAGCATGTTCTGCTAACGAAATGTCACCTTTCCCTGGCGTGACATCACTTTTGTGTATTGGGATATAAGCCCATGAGACTCAAGGTCTACCTGAGAGGTGGATGTGGTACAGTGTATGGGTGCTGTTGGGGCTTTTCACCACCGGGGAGGTGGCATGTGACATAAAACACAAAGCAGGGCAGGCAGCGAGCTTTGCAATAGCAGCGAATTGGGCGACTTACAGGGACATATGTAGCACCCATAAAACTCCAGTGCATTGGGTAGAGAAAGGATGTTTTAGGAGGCTGAGAAGCAAGTTAGGAGAAGAAAAGCTATTCAGGGAAAGGGAGAAGAGCATACGTAAGCCTGCTGTAATGTTTGGATGAATGTGTTTGGTCTTAATCTTTCTCCAGCTGTAGTGACCCAGGCTGTTGCTAACCTGGCCAGGCAAGCTGCCAGAAGCTGTCTCCGTTGCTCACGCATCGTCCACTCTCATCCTGTCTCCGACTCATGTTTTCTTGTCAGCGTTTCTCTCCCACAGATCGATTTCTCCTTGGCTCATCCCAGTGATTTTAAGCATAGAGAGAAACTTCCTCTTGGCGGTGAGAGATAATCAAGCTGAATATTACCCATCTCTGAAGTGCAGGCAGTCCGTGAGCAGAGCCAAAGTCAATATCTTGGTAGATGTTGCCTTGCATTGATTTATCTTCTCCTGGAGCAGGGTGGATGGCCTCAAAGAAGGCAGCACGGTCACCTGGCCAAGCCCCAGATTTTTTGCAGGCTACATTAGCTTGCTTAATTTGGTCTCAAGAAGCTGCTCTCATCAGTGTCTGGGGGTAGAAGAGCGTGGTGCCAAACTTGCAAATCCCTCCTTCGCTCCTGTGTTCACATCGCTGTTACTTCTTGTGCCGAGACAGATCCTGAGCTCAGAGCACCGGCTCACGGTGCTGAACTAAGCCAGCCTCATTTACTGGCTTAATGGAGCAAGAAAAACAATTGTCTGTGCTGCTGCTGGGGCAGGGGAGGGGTGCAGGAGACCAATGCCCCAGAGGGGCCTTGCAGCATGGGGGTGTCCCCTTGCGGGAACCTACATGTGTCTGAAGGGGAAGCAAAGGCAGAGGAAACTTCTGTGCAAGCAGGGAGGGAGCAGCAGGAGTGGTGGGGAGATAGACATGGCCCCTCCTCAAGTCAGAGGAATTATAGCTAGGAGGTTGCTGTGCAGGACAGGGTAGAAGGAAAGGTGGCTGCCTGCAGACAGAGTAGTGGTGGTGGAGGCAGGCCGTGGGGGAGCCAGTTGCCAGGCAGGAGGACCAGATCAGAGTGCTGCTCCTGAGCTTTGTCCTGTCAGGACAAGCAGACAAAGGTGTGTGGTAGTACCTGTACAGAGTTCCAGTTCCCAGCTCCCCAGCATAATGCACTCTCTGTTTTCAAAGACCTTTGAGCTCTTCTTCTGCGTCTGGGAGCTCCAGGTTTGGCTCTGGCAGGAAAGAGCCTCCACCAGACTAGGCTGGGGGCTTTTCAAAACCGCAGCTAAAGAGAAACCATCTGTATGATCTCAAGTGACAGACACTCGCATGCAAAACCCATCCTTTTTGGCACCATCCATTTCCCCTCGGCCCCCTTTCCCAGCCCCTCATCTCCCCATCTCTGGCTGAGCCCTTCACAGCTCCTCTCCACCCACCCTGCTGCTTTCATGCTGTAGCAGCAGCACTGCACAGATACATATATAACATCTCCGGCTCTGCAGTCTCCCCGAGGGCCTGGACAGATGCTGATTGTCTTCATGCCCAGTTGGGGGCA
>NW_010208245.1:16498-18202 GCF_000695765.1 Mesitornis unicolor
AATCGTTATAAATAGCATCAATTCCTTGTGTAGCAAAGAGAAAACTTTCCCCTAGAAGCCCATCCCTCTGCTCCCAGGACTCACCAGGAGGTCTCTTAAATGTCACAGTACGTTAGCAGCAGATAGAACCTCTGGAGGCTTCCTGTGGGTTCAGGTCTTGATCCAGGCAGTAAATGGAACAAGTTTGCTGAATGTTTCTTCACAACCTAATTCTTTCTGCCTGTCCTCGTCATTTTTATGTGAACGGTACTTTGTGTTCAGAAGAGGCTTGGGACTGAAATAGGAGAAGCTGTGGAAGCGAGCACTTAAGATTTCCTCTGATATGCTGAGGAAAGAAATAGGTCTGGAGCAGTGGAAGGGGTGTCAGGGTGCAGGGGCAGAGCTGTTTTGGGGTGCTCCAGGTTGGGAGAGCTGGGGCGAGGGCGGAAGGTTGCCATTATTATCACATGAGAAAGGTGCATTAAGAGTGAGCAGACATTCCTCCAAGAAAGTAATAAGGCTTTTCAGGTTTAAAACCTCCTTCTCCTGCTCTCCTTGGGGGTTGATTTGCTTCTGCAGAAATATGTACTGCATAGAGGAGCCAAGAGCAACCTGTTTAGAGGCCCAGTTATGCATCCTCCCTCTCCCCCTGCTCCTGGCCCACAGGCAGAGAGCAGTGTGTAACACTGGTGGGCAGATGAAGCCCTTTCCATCTCCCTAGCTGACACCAGGCTCCCTCCTGCTGACAGCAGCCGGACATCCCCGGCCGCAGCACCATTTCAGCCTTAGGCACTGCTGGCTGCTGCTGGGGCTCATGTTTGCATCAGCAAATGTTCTTTCGCTGAGGGTTTGTGGCTACAGGGGCTGTGCTGGGCCTGCCAGCTGAAGATCTCCCCGCAGGCATTGCAGAGAGAGGCCCTGGTGGCATATGCACAGTGATATTTAAATTAAAATTGCTCATATGAGACTCAAGGAGTAATAGGGAGCAGTACCAAGACTTGGATATCCTCCACCTCACGCGTGCCTCCCAGCAGCTCCCCAGTGCCTCACGGAGGCCCAGTTTGGACTGCTGTTGTATCATATATTATTCTGCTGGCTTCCGTCTGTGATTTCTGCCCTGTCCTTGCTTGTTCTCCGGGTTCCTTTGTGTTTATTATTCTAATTTATTGAGTTACCTGGAGTGTTTTCACAGACACCAAGGCTGCTTTGCAGAAATTAATGATTGTGCATTCTGCTTTGTTGGTGCTTTGTGTAGACTTTGCTTTTATGTGATGGAGCCTAAAATATGCTCAGAGAAAATGAAAATGTTAACCTCCATTAAAAGCATACATAGATAAGTTGTTGTTAGATCTGTGTCAGAGCACATGGAATTTCTTTGAGGTTTTTTAGCTCAGTAGTCCCTGCCATTTCTGAATCTCAAAGTATTTTAAGTCTTTTCCCCTTTGAGACAAGTTGCTATTAGTCTCCCCATTTTGCAATGTGAGAAACTGAGGCTCAAAAAGGAGATTGTTCTCAGCAAATTAGTAGCCAGACATAGGTGATCAAGATCTTTGCAGGCTGGGACCCAGGTTTATGGGTCCTGTTCAGAGCTATGCTACCTAACTAGCTGCTGGACCAGGATATGGCATGAATGTCTCCTAACGAAATGCAAATGCAGGAGATTGTTTCTTCCCACCTATGGTCAGAGAAGCCAGAGCTGGCAGTGGAAATGGAGCTGTGTGTAGG
>NW_010208245.1:18233-30327 GCF_000695765.1 Mesitornis unicolor
AGCTTCTTTCATATTCCCAAGAAAATCAGTGCTTGTACCTTAGTTTCCCCCTCTGTGAAATGGGGATTTTGGTCCAGAGAATGAGCATCCTGGTAAAGGTGACGAGAGTTGAGAAGCCTACAAATTGCAGTGCAAAGTGTTTGTTTGGTTTAGATAGACTTATTTGCTTTTCTGGAAAGCAGTAAAACAGGATATCCAAAAAGGTGGTTACAAAGTGTTTAACAACTCAGTGAACTCTGCTGGGAAGATCTAGATAGGTTCATAGGGAATGACAGACCTGTAAATATGTGTCTGTGGTAGGTCCCTTCAGGGACTGATGCTGTAAATCCATTGAAACAAGCTGTCTGTTCCCGAAAAGTTTACTGAGAATGAGTGCGTTCCCTGATGGGTCAATGCCAGGTCCAGCATTTTGAGGAAATCATTCAGTCACTAAGGGTGACATGATCTGCACGGGAAATTTTTAGCTGCTGGGACACAAGCCATCTGAAAAGGAAATTTCTTTTCAGGTCCTCCGTGAGCTCGTTAAAACGGGTAGGATAATCACTTTTCTCTCTTGCCTGAACACTTAAAAACCCTTAAGAGAAAGTGCTTTTCAAACAGACTCTTGTTTAGCATATATGAATTTCCTCACAAACAGAAGAATTTAAGAAACAGCAGATGATAGCAGAACCCTTTTACATCAGTATCTTGCGTTTTTTAATTTGCATTATATAAGAAAATTTAAAACCCTCCTAAGTGGGCAAATGTGCAAAGTAACTTGCTGACAGGAGAAATTTCTGTGTTCTGGACAAATTATTTCCTGCTTGTAGTCTGAAGCAAGAGGATTGCTGTAACTGAAGTTGGGGGAAAGGGGTTGTGAGGAGCGGTTTTCCCATCGTGTATAAAGTGACCATCAATATTCTTGCAGTTCGCATAACTGTATTGTACTCCCTTTAGGGATAGCGTTTGGCCCGGATAATGCCCTGTGGCAGTGAGTTCCACACAATATTGCACATAGTAGGAAAGCAGCCAATCTCAAATGGGTGGTGTTTCAGCTGTACAGGATGCTCCCTCGCTTTATCAGGGTGTTTGCCTTTGCTGTACTCTCCATTATTTTATATATCCCTATACTATCCACCCTGATTTATTTCCTTTCTAAAGCAAAAAGTCCCAGTGTTTTCGATCTCCCTTCATAACAGAAATTTTGCCAGGCCTCTAAGTCATTGCTGTCACCCGTCCCTGAACCCATTTCTATTGCATCTCTTTTGCAGATAGGATGACCTGATGCGGGACATTGTATTGCAGTGCAGTACTGCACTTAGCCTCATTTTTTCTGTTTGTCTCAGGATATCCTACCTTTATCTTTGGGGTTTTGCCCATTCTGAATAGACAATTTTAATGAGTTTGCCATATATGAATCTTCATTTCTGAATGTTTAAAGTTAATTTGGAAGCTCACAGGGTAACTCAGATAATTCCTTTTTGAATGTGCATCACCCAACGTGGTGTGCCTGGTCAGTGCTCCTGCTTAAGACACAGGATGGTCCAGCAGAATGCCTTTTTCTCAGTCATTTGTAAACTGAGTCCATACGCTGCTTGTTTGCTCTCTTGTTTTATGGAGTCTTGCTCTATTTTTTTCTTAAAAATAATTGTTTCTTGAAGTGATCTTATTGCCTTCCCTGGAATTTTTGAGATGAGGTATTATATCTGGTAATGAAGTAAGAATGCACCTGCAGAGGGTTGCTGTGCTCTGCTCATCACTCAAGCACAGTCACCTCTGAGGTAGAACCTTGCAATTATTAAATGGCAAACAGCAGCAGGTTTAAGACCAGAAGTGGTGAAGAAGAAAGTACCCAGTTGGAACTGTAAAGGGAGTTTGGGAAGGCAGATTGTAATTAGATTAATTAGAATTCAGACAGGACTACTGTCTTAGCACCCAATGCTTTTGAAAAGTGTCAAGCTATCTTTGATTATAAGCAGTCTTTTGTTTATAATCTTATCATACAAAATGTTGTTGCCCAGGGAACGTACTGTCTCCAGTATTTAGTCTCATGAAGATAAAAGATAGAACCATAGAATCATTGAGTGGTTTGGGTTGGAAGGGACCTTAAAGATCATTTGGTCCAACCCCCTGCCATGGGCAGGGACACCTCCCACCGGACCAGGTTGCCCAAAGCCCTGTCCAACCTGGCCTTGAACGCTTCCAGGGAGGGGGCATCCACAACTTCCCTGGGCAACGTGTGCCAGTGTCTCACCACCCTCACAGTAAAGAATTGCTTCCTTATATCTAATATAAATCTACTCTCTTCCAGTTTGAAACCATTACCCCTTTTCCTGTCACTACCTGCCCTTGTAAAAAGTCCCTCCCCAGCTTTCCTGTAGGCCCCCTTCAGGAACTGGAAGGCCGCAATAAGGTCTCCTTAGAGCCTTCTTCAGGCTGAACAGCACCAACTCTCTCAGCCAGTCCTCATAGAGGAGGTGCTCCAGCTCCCTGATCACCTCCATGGCCCTCCTCTGGACCCACTCCAACAGGTCCATGTCCTCCTTATACTGGGGTCCCCAGAACTGGATGCTGTACTCCAGGAGAGGTCTCACCAGAGCAGAGTTAGAGGGGCAGAATCACCTCCCTTGCCCTGCTGGCCATGCTTCTTTTGATGCAGCCCAGGATATGGTTGGCTTTCTGGGCTGCAAGCGCACATTACTGGCTCGTGTTATGCTCTTCATCAACCAACACCCCCATGTATCTTTTAGAAGAGGAAAAACAAAGCCACCTGATGAAAACCTTTGTGAAACCCATCCTCCTGCTGCACCAGAGCACAGTAGCATCCCCAGAAACTCTTCAGTATCTTTCAAAGGTCATTACTTTTTATAGGCAAGGATTTAGAAGGGAAAATATTCAGATGGGAAGAAATGGGTATGGAGTCTGATGAATGAGACATAGCCATAGAAATCAGAGCTAGAAAAAGTGGATTATTAACACTCGCCCCCTTAGAGCAAACTCTTTTGGGCTTGCCCATTACTTGGTTGCTTACTAGATCATTGTAATTATTTCAATTGAGCTTTATTTGAACTATGTTATTTCATATGGAACAAGAAATCCTTTTGCCTGGTAACAAACTTCTTAAACCATGTGACTGACCTCAGTTCCCAGGAGAGCCCACTGGAGAGTACAAATGAAAAGCATTTGTACAGAATACAGGAAAACTGCTTGATGTTTTGACCTGAAATACACTCTAATAAAAGGTGCTGGTAGCAAAGACTGAGATCACGTGATATTCAACACAGATCCAACAGTGGATAGTTTATTTGCTATCGTTTTCCCCCTATTTAAATTAGGAAAAAAACCAAGTTGGCATTCTAAGTCCTATTTCTGAAGAACAGTAAATCCAGAGATGTCTCTGCGGTAATTTTGATCTCTCCAGTGATTTTTATTTGCTTCTAGCATTACTTCCAACCTAGCATGTGTTTAGTACAGACTGTTGGGATATACTTAACAAAATCTTTGGAGTGGATGGGGACATAGCTGCAGTGAAATATAAAATCTGCTCAATTGATAATAGTGGCAGGCTTCAAGGTCTCTCTTTGACCTTCTAGGAAGAAATCAATCCCCTGTATGTCCAGTACACTACCTTATTCCCCTCTTCTGGGAACGTGCAGTTGTGGAGCCAGGCAGAGCTGGAAGTCCTTTCAGATAACCAAGACTCCGGTGCATTACAAAATAAATCAGCCCTTCATAGTAACAACATCATCTCCTTCTCACATCTCCTTCCTCCCAGAGAGCAGCTTGCCTCCCACTCCATCTCTGTAAGTTCTCTCTCTCTGTTCAATCCTCCAAAACATTTTACAACTCTCTAATTAGACACGTATCTCCAATTTACTACTCTTTAAAAGGGTAAGCAGTTAATGTCGTAAGACTGAGAATGCCTGGTAATTAATTATTAACTCCAAGGACCTGGCTATCTCTCTAACCAGACTTGTCTCAAATAGCATCTCTCTCTGTTAAAACCTCTGTTCACAGTAATTAAATAGTAAGGAGGAGGAGCACCTTGGAGCCTGCCCAACCAAGCCTGTCTGAAATAAAGTGCAGTTCTGCCAGGCAGCCCTTTTTCGTTTGACTATCTGGCATTGGCACCTTGGGAAAAAAAATTTTCCTGACCCCAGGTGCACTCCAACTTGGTCTAAAAGAGTCTTCTGTAGCAGGGTCCCTTCTGTGCCACTACCATCAAAACACAAAGCCAGTTGGGATCTTGTCTCTAGAAAAGCGGGACATCCTAGGAAGACTATTGGTCCTCCTAGCAGTGCTCCCACTCTGTTTCCAGAAACCAAAGCATTTTAAGATGAGGAAGTCCATTTGTGCTGCTGCCCCTGAACACCTCTATGGTTTGCTCCAGAGCAAACAGGCTAAGCGGCCCTTGGCTTAGGTTCTGCTCCTTACAGTATCCTTCAGCCAAGAGCTTTGCAAGCAGAAAAGCTGGTCTGTTGGTAACAGGTGTTTGTTAATCTTATACTGTGCCTTATATAGAGATACAGAGGAAGATCATGATTAATGGGGGAATCTGTGGTTTGCAGTGAGAACATGCTGAAAGCTTTATCTGTGGATTTATAACCTAGGATGGATATTGGCTGGCTGGATACATAAGTCTCACCTCCTCAGTGAAAAGTTTTAAATACAGATGTGTCCACATGCAGTGAGCACAGAGATAATGTGGGAGATGGCATGATGCATGGGATAGCAAGTCTGGGAAACCCAGGGTTTGTTTTCTGCTGTTCTTCTGACTCATCGTGTGTGGCTTTTGGCATGCTATTTCCCCTTCCTAGATTTCCCTTTCCTTATCTGCTATATGACAGGGATAAAGATAGGTAACACCTTCAAAAAGTGCTTTGGGTGAGAGGTGTTAAATAGTGCTGTGGAAAAGCAGGATTATTTTATCTTTTGGCCACATTTCACTTTGGTTAGCTACTTAATTGCCTCTGTACTTTCAACTGGAAGAGGTATTCTTCAGAGCTTCCTTAAACTGTCTTGTGGTGCATCTGTGCAATGCTAACAAGCTCGGCTTTTCAAGTCTAAAGGGAGATGCCCTTCTGTGATGACTGAAGTGATCGTTCATTGTTCCTTCCCCATCTCCCAAAGGTGCTGCCAGGCTTTAATGAACTATTCATCAAGTGCTTTGAGATCTTTTGATGGAAACAGTCCAGGCAAGTGCGGGATTCTTGCTGCATAGTGAAAGGGTGACATCCACCCATTTCCTGATCAGCTCTATCTGCAGTGAATAGCCCCTTTCTTTGGATGGGGGAGTTCTGCAGCAAAAACACTGTTGCAGACTTCACATGTGAAGAACGACAAAGTTGTAATTATATCAAGCTCTTCTTTCTAATTATTTGAATTGGCTAATCTGTGGAAAAGACAGGCAGGTTGAGTTTGGGGTTTTAGTTTTGTTTAGGTATTTTGAAGTGGGGGTTGCTTGGTTATTACTGTTGTCAGCCTGACACACAGAAAAGACTGATTTGCCAAACTGGTCAGAATCTGTTGCTCTGAGTTAGTCAGAGCTGAGCTTTTGTGTGCACAGTTGTCTTCTGCACAGTCCTTGTAATTTTACCTCTGTAGTAAAGGTCTTGCGTATAGTGGGACTCAAGCGCATCTGCTCTGCCAGTAGATCCTGTACCCCTTGTCTGTGTGTGTGGATGGATGGTGAAGCAAGTAGAAAATGAACATAGCAGAGTGAGGGAGAAGTCTGAACTTCATGCATATGTCTCCCCTGCCGGGACATACAGTTACCTGGTTTATAGTGCCACATTCAGAGTCCTATTTTGAAAAAGTTGAGCCTCAAAGAGGACAATGCATTTCAATCCTGCTGTCACAAAAGTCCTTCCCTTGCCCTGCTCTAAGCAGTTTGTTTCCGTGTGCTGGAGAAGCCCTTCCCTACTCTCTGACCCCACATAGCTTGGCTCTTTTCTACTTTTTGCCTGTCTTTCTCATTTTCCCTTTAATCTTCTATTTCCTTTGCTTTTACTTCTTTCTTTTTTTTATTGACTTCTCTCTCCCCATTCTCTCTCCACATCTTTCTTCCCACTGATCTTACTTCTCCATTTAGTTTCCCACTCTCACTGTGGTGGTCTCCCCTCATCCACTTCTGTTGACGTCCTGGCTGCAGCAAGGCGGTGGGACAGACAGCAGTTGGGTTGTCCAAACTCTCCTGCTGGTAGGGCCACTTCCCTAAACATGTCCATGCATGAGTCTGCCCATCTTGCTGGGTTTTAGTTTTCCTCCTCAAAGCCTGGGTTTGGCGATAGCCGTCTCCCTTGTAAAGTACTGTGAGGTCTGCTTATTCCTGCAAGCCAGGGCTGTGAATCTGTATCCCTTTTTACTGGGCTCTGACCATACAGAGAACAAAAAGGAGAATCCTCCTTCAGGAAGCTTATGCTCCAAGTGTTGGGGATAAGAGGTGAGTACAGACAGAAAGCGAGCACATGGAAAGCACAAGATACTGCAGGTCAGTGTAATATCGGCAGTCAGGTCCTACAGAAGTGCTAAATAATGTTATTCCTACTTCTATTTCCCTTTCTGCTCTCTTTTCTATCCTTTTAATCACTTTCAGGTCTTCTTTTTCTTCCACCTTAGAGATTAGAGGGCTTTGTCATTTTGTCTCCAAGAAAAGGGAAAGAATTTTCATTAGGCCAAGGGCTGGAGGGAAGGAGCGAGCCGTGGTATTTGCTAGCTTTAATCTTTATGGTAATACTTTGGTAAATATCTGCTGTTCTTTCTCTCCTGTCAGTGTGGCAGGCTGTGAATGATATGGAGCTGAGATCAGGGGAAGAAGAGGGAACTGCAGAGAGGATTAGAAGGTTAAGATAGGATTACGGGGTCAAAACAGAAAAAAAAGAGAGAAAAGAAACAGTAAAAGAAAGGAAAAGAAAATGAAGTGTAGTGGTTGTGACAGTGGAAAGGAAGGCAAGTGTACAGAGTACCAGAGAAGATGAGACTTTTATGAATGGGTCGATACATTCAAAGGTCCTAGAGTCAATAGTCTCTCTAAAATGATTTATTGAACAAAAATTTATTTGCGTCACCCCACGGAAACTTCTTTTTTCCCTTTATTGGTCTAGGGTTGGAGTCTATGAGGGTTAAATGGAGGGGTGCACAAACACTCCATTGCCCTGGAAGCCCCAATTGGACAGGAAGGTGCAGTGCGTGGGAAATGTGACGGCCGAATCTGACAGGAGTGCGGGAGCCACCGCAGCCACGCTGGTGGAGGAGCTGGTAGTGGGAAAGATGCTGCTCAGCACTGACAACCTCACCTGCTCCCTTGTGGTCCTACTGCTCGGTGCCCTACTTTTCGACTCCCTCCTGCTGAGAGCGACAGAAAAAGAGAACAAGGTGCAAGTGCCTGTTTCCTTGAGCTCCTCTGCCTGTAGTCCAGGGAACAGCTTGTAAGGCAGGTTCAGATTTGAGGCTTTTAATGTTAGGACAGCTTCAGTCCTGCTTTTGGTTTGCGTAATTAAAAGGAAAAAATGTGTAAAGCATGTTTGGACTGAGAAGGAAGTGACCCAGACCATTGCACATATTTAATGTATTTGGATGAATTAAACCAAACAGGTCAAATGCGTGATCTGCTGCTTCTCCTCTGAAAAACAATGACACAAGAAAAGCTAACAAGAATTCAGCATCAGGGCTTGGGAACAAAGCTGTTGGAGTCAGGGCAAAATGAAAGCCTCCCTCACTCAGCATGAACTCAACTATACACGTCCAGAGTATTCTCACCCCCAGCAATGCTAATGAAACATAAGTGTTCCTCCTCTCCTTACATGTGATTTAACGAAAAGGTGCGGAGGATGTGAAATGGCTTCTGATCCATTGTCAGAGAGGGGGACACAGTGAAAGGCAGTAAGGGGGGAGGCTGAGCATGACTTTTGTACCCATGTGGTTTCCCAAGCAGTCCATGAGGCCTGGTGTATGGTCTGTCACGCAGGCTCTGCTGCTGTGCTAGCATGAGTTTTGCAGCAGGCATGAATGCCTTTCTGGAGGCAGGGATTAGGGACAAGGAGCGCACCACTTCCTCTGCTTTAGACTCAGCACATTCCATGATAGACTGCAGCCTGTAGCCCTTACAGTCAAGCTATTAGACACACTGTTGTTCAGCAACAGTGGGACATACGGTACTTACCTCTACCTAAAGAGCAGAGTTGTGAAGGTCTCCTTCGGCCCTCTCCATGGGTAAAGATAGATTCTGGCTGGTCCATGTGTAATTTGGAGGTTGCAAGGAGTATTTCTCATTTCCTTTGTTTTTCTTTTTTTCCCAAACAGGGGCATGTAGTGGCTGCTTCTTTCTCTCCCTAAGAGTGTGAAAGTCTGTTGTCACTTTTTTCCTTCCTTTCTTCGTGTTCCACTCACTCTTTGGGAAGCTGAAGGCAGCAAGTCCTACACTCCTCCTACATCTCTGATATAACCCATGCATGTCATGGAGCAGGGCAAGGTGCTTTGCTGTCAACTGAATTTGGGATGCTCTTAAAAATTGACAGCTCTTTTCTTCAAGTCACAAATCTCTTGACCATGCTTTTCTATCTCTCAGCTCTTCCAGGCCTTTCTTCATATGAGCCCCTGCTTTCTGAAGTTACCCTATAATCTGCATCACTGTTTTGATATACTGCTGGCTGCAGCTCCTGTGAAGCAGGGGGTTTTGCTTTCTCAGACCGTGTTCCCTTGAACAAGTTAAGATCTCCAGAGGGCCTCATGGGCTTTATGTAATTTCTATCTGCATCCAGACAGCTGGACTTCATTTCATTTTATTTGCATTTAATAATAAGCTGCTTTTCTTTAGCTGTAAGTTGCAAATTATCAAAAGCCATCAAATCCTGTCCATTGAAACTAAATATATAGTCTCCAATCAAATCCAGGTTGACTGGCTGCTGAATGGTCCCAGGGCAGGACTAGGACAACTGCTGTATATACAGGGGTGGGAATCTCTTTGATGTATTTCACTAGGGGCAACACAAGACATTTCTGATATAATGTGATTGTTCAGACGACTGCCTAAGCTGCCTTGGCTCTGTGTATTCATCTTTAATTATTAAAATAGGACAGATAATTTATAACCCTTGAGGTCTTTATTTTCTGACAGTGAAATTCAATGTATGCTCGGCCAAGGGGGAGAAAGGTAGATTCCAAGAGCAAGAGAACAAAGCAAGAGGAGAAGAGAGAGGATGAAGGAAAGAGAGAAAGACAATATTAAAATAAAAATCATGTTGGAAATGAAGGAGAATGAGGAGTAAGTAGGGAGGAAAGGCAGAATAGCCTAATGGTTAATTGTACATCTTTTATTGTCAGGAACTGTTCTGCGTTAAACACTGCCATGTTGTTGCTTGTTATCACATACAAGGAGATGCGTTCATCTTGGTGGTCCCTCCACTTCTGTGTTTTGAGGAGGGATCTATTGTGACCCCATTGGAGTAGGCACTTTGCAGGGATGATGAGTGATGGTCCTTGCTCCAACAATCTTCAAGTGCGTATGTGTTTGCATCAGCTTACCAGCAGAGCCAGTTGTCAAATAACAGCTTCTTTGAGGGAGTGTTTTCAAAGAGTTTGGAGGACAAGGTTCAGGAGAGGTGAGGGATGGAGAGGAAGGACAAAATAAAAGGAGACAGAGGGGAAGAAAATACAGATAAGGAGGAGAGACTCAAATCACAAAGAGGCTGCAGTAAAGTCAGAGAGAATTAAGACAGACAGACCACCAGGTAACAGCAGAAGGATAGACATCTAGATCCCAGCAAGTTGAGAGGCAGTAATGTCAATGTCCTCTTGCTAGGTCACTGTCAGTCAGTATAAATGCTGCTGTGCATTCACAGCCAAAGGGGCTTAGCAAAGCTAATGAGCAGGGAAAGAATGAGGAACAGGGGAAGGAGCATTTCTCTGTTAAAACTCTGGCTGAGAGAGGATGTCTCTATGCAAAAGGATTTGCAAGGCAAAACAGTACACACTAGTGCAATAAATAAGGAGAGCCAGGGCAAGAGTGGAGGGAGGAAAGGGAAAAGAACAAGAAGTCAGGCTATAATAAGGAAATGGGTGAGCTGGCTGTATTTGCCCTGTCTAAATCTGCTTGGTCCTGGTAATTAGAAAGAACATACTGAGAGTGTTTGTCAGAGTTGCAAGTTTAATGACTCAAAATTACAGCAGCCTGACATCCATTCAGCTGAAGCATTTGTTTTGGAAGTGTCATTTTTCATGAGGGAACATTGTCAAAGCACTGCCCAGTCTTGTGCTGGCAGAGCTTTCTAGTGGCAACCCAAGATTGGCTTGTCCAGGAGCCACAGGGCAGGAACGAGGGGTTTTGGCAAAGCTGGGTTGGTTGGGGAAACATAGGGCTGGGAGAGTAGGGGTGCATCAAGGCAGGAGGAGCACGCTGGCAGGGTTATGTTAAAGCATACCGCATACATTCACCCACTCGTGTCCTTATTATTCCTAAATGTTCCTATGAACCTGCATTCTTCCTTTATGGGAGGTGCAAATTCTGCTTTGTTTCCCAATCTGAGATGGTGGCACTCACTCTGCCACGCCTGGAGCACAGCCTGGAGACAGCTCTCTCTGAGCAAGGCAGGACCTGCTTTTGTTCCCACCAGAGGGTTGCATTCATTTTTGAGTTCAGAGGAGTTATGGCAGGGATTGACTATCAGTGTTGTCCTCCACGTTCTCAGCTAAATGGCCATGTGCTTTCTCTCTGCCTTAGTTTCTGCCACAGTAACATGAAGGCAGCAGGGATTTTGTTTACCAGAAAGGCTTATTCATGGGTATGTGTGCTAGTGAAGATGACTGTAACAGAAATACCACAGAAAAGCAAAGTATTGTTTTTAGAACAAATCTGTATTTTGAGTGATACTACTTCTAGTGGAGGTACACTTGCTGACCAGGGCAGAGAGTGAAGTGTTATGATTGAAAACCAAGCCTCTTCCAAGTAGTGGGGAAGGGTGAAGAACCTGCTGAGCTTCAGGTCATGAAACTACACAGAAAAATATATCTACATTTTTCATCCCAATTTATCTAAAGCGCTGAAGCATCATAAATTCAGAAAGCTACAAAAAAGCCCAACCCCTTACTTAAGAGCCATGGCCTGTCAGCATGAACCTGCAGAGCATGTTGGACTTTCTGCAAGGATAACGCTGTGATGAATGCGGAAGGATACCAGGTAAACTCATTAGAAACCAGTAGGTCCATTAGTGTTATAAAGAATCGTGTTTTCAGAGCTTCACCTATCACAGCGCTGTTGGGTACTGATGATGTACAAACTGTTTAAGTAGGTGGATTTTATATATTTCCTGATACTTGGTAATGGTCCCCAAATGTATATAGCAGTGTCAGTGTTTTAATACCAGCAACTACAGTAGTTCACATCCATCTTTTATTACTTATTTATTTCTGAAATACATGTCAGACTGTCAAAACTATGGATTCCAGGATTGAAATCTGAGCCAAACGTGTGAAGTAGTTTTAGTTACAGCGGTTTTGGTTTAGTCTAATGACCAGTGACTACATGACCTGGACCAGTAAGCAGGGATACCAGGTGCAGTGACCTTGGACAGCATAGATTTATGCCAGTAAGTTAGTGAGAAGTCAGGGTCTAAAAGGTTTGTGTGAATTCAACTCCTACCAGTAGAGGATTCACAGCAAAATTCAGTGCCAGGTCTCAACTTTTCGGGCACATTTCTTAGTATTTGAACACAGGATTTCTCGGGTCTATTGCTGCTTAGAGTATGGCGATACCTTGCAAATTTTGTTCTGCATACTGAGGCTTCATGCCACTTCCCTGCTGATATTTGGTGTCTTTAAGTGTGGAGCTGTTAGAGCAAAACACTTGACAGTGCCTTAGGACAAGAAGCAACAGTGTAAGCAAAGAGTTTCGGGCTGCTCGTACAGGAGCTGAGAACTGGCCAGAATAGCAACCAAACCCTCCCTGCTTGTCATCCCTTAGAAACAGTGAGTGGCTGAGACAGCTTCTGCGTTTCAGCCAAATTGCCCCAAGCCATCGATTCCTTTGGGACTAGGACTGTGGCATCCGACTTCACCAGACATTCCAAAGTCTGCCTGGCTTTTCCTTACTTCTTTGCTTCTTTAGTCACCTTCCTGCTGC
>NW_010208245.1:30358-34889 GCF_000695765.1 Mesitornis unicolor
GGAACAGACACTGGAGAGCCTACATTTGTATCCCATATTTTTTCCTCTCCATACCATCTGTTCGCAGACTGGATTACAGTTGCTGCCAGTTAAAAAGCAGATTGCCTTGGCCCAAGGTCAGGATCACAGTCCCGGTGCCCTGCCCACCTCCCATGGATTTACAGTCGACACAGAGAGCTCACTGCCTGGCTGCTGCTTTCTCTGAAACTCCTGCCTGCTTCTGTGGAGGGATGCTCAAGTCCTTCCTCCTACACCATGTTTACCCTCTTGCTTCCACCTGTCCTTCTGCATGCACTCCATTTGGTTCAGTTTAAAGGCCAAGGAAAGAAGGGAGAACGTAGAAGTACTGACTGTCAGCCTTGATTTACCTTCAGCAAGGCACTGCTCAGACCTGTCAGCACTGGCCACAGCATTCATCAGCCCTGCTCAGAGGAGCACTTCTTGCCATACTGCTTTGGTAACTTCTGAGTGACATTTGGATCCAGCTCTGCTAACTTTTGTTGCTGCTCTGCTGATCCTGCTCTGCTAATTTTGTGGTTGACTCATTGCGAGGGATGATGAGGAGGCACTGGGACTTAAGGTGTCCATCCCCCCATCCTACATTTTTCCTAAGTGGCAGAAGCAGAGGATTTGTGATGGTACTGCACTGCTGTATTCCACAGGCACAGTCATATCCTGTATGAAAAAATGGAGCCAGTGCTTTTGTTTATCAGGGTCCATTAGTATCCAGAGGATCCTGATGAACAGCAGGTGAATTCCTGATTAATATTCGTAAGAGGAGAGAAACAGAGCAGCTGGCAGGCTTACCCTTGGCCTTGGGACAGCCTGCAGTCACTTGTCCAGTGGCTCTGTGACTAACTTGGGCCATATAACTTGGGACATAGCTGTCCCATTAAGAGAGTGTAAGACCCCACAGTAATGGGCTACTCATGCTCCTCCCTTCCCCTGAGCTCAAAGTTTTCTTCTCCCTACTCCCCAGGTTCAGCAAGATAGATTCACATGAACCATGGGGCTGTGCTTGAGACTAAATAGGAACCTGGTCCATCGATCTCCATTTTTCCTTTACTTCAGAACTGATTGTATAGACAGTTGCTGCTTGATTCTTCTCTTCTCTTGTTCCACCTCAGACTCTTCATTTTCCCCTCTTTCATGGGCAGCACTGTGCCTCAGTCAGCTTATTTGTGGCAAATGGCAGGGCTCTCCCAATGCTCCCTTGTCTGTTTTTACATAGCACTTTTCCTCATTCCTCTTTCTTCTTCCAACATTGAGTCACACAGCGTTTTGTCTTGTCAGTGCCCTGTCCTCGTGAGCACTGTAGATCTCAAAGGGCTTTGTCCTTGATGTTTCCTTTCTAGATGATCGCGTTGCCATATCCAGGTTCAACTACCTAAAGCAACTGCTAGACGTACTGCACCCTGACCTGTCACACACTATCTCTGCAGCTCTCAGTCAACAAATGCTCGCAGCTCAGGCTGAATAGTGTTAAAAAGCTGCTTGTCTTTTCCTTTGAATTCTCTTTACTTCAGGCTTTTTATCACTCCTAATAATGAAAAAATCCTCCCAGTCATGTACTCTTGTAATATGGAGGCTAGTTATTTTCTCCCTTGTGTTCTCCCCAACCTGTTTCTTCCTCTACCAGATATATAGAAAATCCATCTCTTCTGCTCTTTCTCAACACCTAAACCCCTTGTTCATGTCTTAGCCCTCCTCAGTCTTGATTATTGTAACAACTTCTGCCTCCCTTACTTGCTTGAAGGCCAGCTCTTTTTCTCTGGCCAGTAAAAAATGGGCATGCTAAAAAAGCCCCTTTTCCTCTGCCATGCAAAACACATTGCCTTTCTGTTTGCTTGGTTCTGTCTCATTCCCTTTGGACTTGAAGTTCCTTGCACTTGCCTTCATGACCTTATACAGCCCTCCTTATACAGTCCGGCTGATGTTTCTAATCCAGCTTTCATATTCTCTCCAATTCCCTACGTTTCTGTAAACTGTGTTGTTCCATTCATCTCCCAGCAGTATTTCTCAGATACTTCTAGCAAAACAACCCCATTCTGAGACTGGTCTTTCTCTGTATTTTCTCCTGGCTTTCTAACCTCTGAAGTGTTTACTTTCTCCTTTGCTTTCTCAGTGTCAAATGAGTGAACCTTCCCGCCTTCTTTGCTTTGTGCCTTATCTCATCCGTGTCTTTTGGTGTTGAAGGGTGCTTGCTTTGCCCTCAGCTTCGCTGGGCTGAATTCAGTGACTTATACACCCACTCAGCTGTCCTATAATCCAGCCATCCCTGCAAAAGGTTTAGCTCCTGACACCTCAGTAACCCGCCTTGCACACTGCAGCCTGCCTAGTTTCGACACGCAGCCTCAGGAAAAAGCTGGGGAGGTGGGTGGGAGGAGTGCCTCTGGTCTGGGTGGAGTGTCTGTGCTGGACATGGCTGGATTAGGGACAACTAATCAGTTGTATAATAGCACTAAGAGGATTGCTGTATCTTTCCAAGCATGACTCAACTGAAACGTATTTTGCATGTAGGTGGATAGGTGATGTGTCCCAAGAAGAAAGGGAGGGGACAGATTCTTCAGTCACAAGTCTCCTTTTTTGGTTTCATTTTAGTTTGGTGTGGTTTTTTAAAAATTATTTTTATTTTATTTAGTTTTGTTCTTGTTGCCAGAAGCATAGTACAGCACTTGACTTCTGCAGCAGAAATTATCCTCTTGACCTGGCCTTCCTCTGTGTCTCCCCTGGAGTATGTTTTGAACCACTTTCCGTGTTGCATATCCTTGCTTATCAGAAGAAACAATCAAAGCGTGGAGTGAGAGGTAGCAGTTGAGCGAGCAGGAGACCTCCTGCTTTTAGGAGTTGTAGGTGGATACGACAGAAAGGTCTTGGGAATGACAGAGAGGGAAACAACCCTCCTGGTGTGGGACTTGAGGAAGACCAAGAGAGGAGGAAGAGACCCAGAACTGGCCCCTCTTGCCATAGGGAAGGGAGGGCTCTGGGCAAGGAGTGGGTTATTCCCTGTGCCACCCTAGGTTAGCAGTATAGATTTAGGAGGAAGATTAAAAGCTGCTTATGGTGCACAGCCGCCGCTTCGCTCTACCTAACCTGGCCAGATTAATGAGGTGCTTCCTCTACATGGCATATGGCCGTGTGCTTGTGGGATTCAGTATAGGCCAGGTTGGCTGCGGGCTCAGAGTTAAAGAGGTTTGGATCTGTGCTGAGGGGCCGGGGGAGTGAAGGAAGGGCTGCTGCTGGTTGGAGTGGGGCTATTAAAAGCCAATACTCTAATGAACCAGCAATGGCACCTAATCAATGTGTGAAAAATGGGTAATTCTTGCTAATGCCCTGTTAATGTTCTCATAATGATCTGTCAGGGAACTCTGGCTAATTATTGTCATGGCAATTTGGCACAGGTTTGCCTGGGATAATGTGGCCTAGGCGAACAGGAGCACGTATCGCTACCCATGTCCCAGTGCCCTGCTGCACTTTCCACTTCTTCCAGCTTCTCTTCTGCTATCTCCCTTTCCTGGTCACTCTTTTAATTAGGCAATTAGTTGATTGATTAGTTAGTGTTTGTACAACACTTCGAACATGTAAAGTGCTAATTCAGTGCTCTTTGTTATTCCTCATCTGCTTTTGTCTTTTTCCTTGCTTTTCTGATGTGGCTGAGGATCACGTGTGTTCTGTGATGTCATAGAACACTGGTGACATCATGGTTTAGACTTCAGAATCCTCAATGCTATTGCACCACCCTCCCATTTTCTTTATCCTTAACACTACCCTGGGGCACATGATTTCCTGTGTCCCTGACTTTGGTCTGCTGTCCTGCTGCAATCCACCACTGCTTGGCACACATAAATTTGAAATTCATGCTGCATTAATCTGAAGTTCTCAGTGCGCCACTCAGGCCTCACGCACTGCAGAGAAATGGGGCCTTGCTGGGGTTCCTGTAAATCACGTGGGAGTGCTTTTGCTCTCAAAATTCCCAGCAGCTAATGAGTGATGTTGGACTGTGGTGCTGTTTGACTTGCCCGTGGGTTGTTGACTTCGGGTTGGGTTTTTCCTTAATGTAACTTGGGGGAACACATAAAGAGGGGACAGTATATGTTATGCTCTACTCATCCCTTTTGACTTTGAAAGTTGTGTCTCTTCCCCCCGCTATATTAGGAATATTGATGACTTACATTTAAGCTCTTGCTACATAGGCTTGCAGCTAGCTGGGAAGGAAGTGAGTGGGAGTGCAAGTGAAAAACGACCTATTTGCACGTTAATGAACTACATGCCCCATTGTATTATGTAAAGGCCTGGTTTTGCGCATGTTTACTTAGCTTTTCAAAAGGGGAAATCCAGTCACTGGGAACTCTCAGAGGCGCATATGGCTATAGAATGGCTGTACAGTTGTAGAGAAGCTTTTTACTCATAGCTGACATTTATATAGCACTTTTCAGTGTCATCCAGGGGGATCCCAAACCACTTAGCTCACTGCTGAAACACGGCCAACTCCGAGGTAGAACAAAGTCACCATTCTTGCAGTGGCATTCCT
>NW_010208245.1:34920-63719 GCF_000695765.1 Mesitornis unicolor
TTTAGGACAGGGTTTGAAGATCCCTTCTGTAGCAGGACACGCCAGAGCTCACTCAGCAGGCTAAGTGTGCAGCCAGCACGCCGAAGCAAGCGTGGCCTATGTTTCATGACTTGTATGGGATTTCTTAGTGATAGGCCAGGGCCCTTGTCTACAGCCAGTCTGAAAAACACTACCTCCCACAACCATGTGCTCTCTAAAAAGTGTACACAGAGTCAATTCTCAGCTCCTTCGCTGTTAGGATAACCCAAGAGGCATTGCCTGCTTCTGATAATGAAGTGGAACAAGGCTCTGCGTCAGGTTGGGTCTCTGTCCTAGCGGCGTGGCTCCCCTTCTGAGCAATAGCATTGCAAGTTGTCTCCATTTGCTTCCACAACAACGACTTTGCCATCCTCTAGAGACTTGGAGAAGGTGTCATTACCACTTAACGTTAAAAGCTGTGATGTTTCCCCCCCCTCTGACCCAGCCTGGCTCTTGAGAGTGACTTGCTCTGATCTTCAACTTCATTCATTTTTACTTGCTACCTCACTTTTATAAAGTGTAGATGCTTTTGTACTGTGGAAGCAATTGCAGAATATAAATCTACTGAGATTTGAATAAACCTTGTCTGAATGTACCATGGCAATAGTCAGCATGACTGTTTATAAAAGGCATTCCTCCTGTAAGCGACCCAGAACTGACTCACATTAATTTTGGTATCGCTAAGCTCAAGTCTGTGAATCTGGCCCAGGGACACATTTTGTCCTTTTTTTTTTTATCCGGGAAAGTTATCACAAAAGATGGAGATATTGCTTCTGTTTCACCACTCTGAAACCCTCTGTGTTTTGTTCCAACTCTTTTAGAGATTGTTAGCTTACTGAGCTGTGTTCCCTCTGTGTTTCCAGAGTGAAGGAAAACAAGTACCCATGTTCCTACTGTTTGAGCGGCTTGAATGACGATATGAAAAAAGGACAACAAATACAAAAAATACTCTGGTACAAGATTAGGCAGCTTAGATTTAGTACTGAAATGTGTAAGCTAGAGGGCATAGCTGTATGTCTCATCTGTTTACTGATCAGTCTCCATGCCTATCCCCCCTTTCCTCCTCCCTGCTTTACCAGTTTAGACATACTGGCCAGCACAGGGATCAGCACAGCTTTCCCCTCAGCAATGTGTTTCCAATTAGAGGCCTTGCAGGTACTCATTTGGATGAGATATTAGAAAGTTACTTTCTCTCTGCTGCTTATCTCCTCCTATGATTCACCTGCTCCTATACGAGTACAGAAGTTTATTGTGCTGTTTCCCTTACTTCTGGTTCTCCCAAAAGGGAGAGATTGAATAGGCTAAACTCTGTGGCTTTGAAAGAGGGATATGATAGGCACTTACAAAACTGTGAATGATGTGGAGAAGATTTCACTGAATACTCATAGTGCAAGAACTAGTAACAGGTTCAGAATGAACTGAAGTTATTTTTTCGAATGTGAGATAATTACAGTGGAGAACAACTCCTTACAGGAATCAGCAACCAGAACCAGGTTCAAAAGGTCTTCTAAAAGTTGCTGAAGGACAGAACCTGCTGGAATTGCTGCTCTTCATAGCATGTTTTCTGCTCATGCCCCTCAGAGATGAGCATTAGGCTAGCTGTCGGCTGGGTCAGGTTTGAGAGAGCAGGTCTCATACTCTCTGCTGTTGTCATGCCTGATTTTGCCAAAGGCAGTCAAATGGATGTGATTTGTGAGGAAGGCATGGTTCTGGGGTTAAGGCTCAGTGTTAGGACACTGCTTAGCCTTGTCCAATTCACCGCCTTTTTTTACTAGTTGGTTTCCAGCCTGTAAAGTGAGAATTATGGTACCAATTAATATCTCAAATTCTTCTACAAATGACACAACTGATTAATGCCCTTAAACGCAATGCACTGTCACCACTTAGTAGCCATCCAAGAATATACACAGAGGCCCCTTCTCAACATGCACATACATAGAAAGCCATGTTTCATTGTTTCTGCTGCTTAGCATTTTTCAACTGCTTTGTCACCTGCTCCTTCTTTCAGCACTTTCTGTTTTCTAAGATCTTTCCCATCTCAAAGTGTCCCCAGGACTCTAATAATTTGCATGGTCTGTGTGTGCTTCTCTCATATTTTTCAGAAAAGCTCCAGAGCTGACCAGTCGTAGTACTGCAGCTGAAGGCATGCCTCGGTGTATGCAGTGGCATTAATACTTTTCTCAATGGGTGAGATTCTCCCACTTCTGAGAGAAATTACTCACACAAGGTCTAGACACCACTTAAATCCAACGTAAGCTATATTTTGTTGGCTTAGATGAGATTTTACTGGAGCTTTGGCCTCGCACTGAGCCTTTACACAGGAGTGATTTTTCACCAAGTATTATTTTTACATCTTAACATTCCATTTACTTTTTGGTCTACTGTTGAGGTACCTCAGAGAAAAACCTCCATCGATCTGCCTACAGTAACTATAGGGGTTTTTTTTCTGGCCATACTTAATTTTACAACTCAGTAAGATATCTGAGGACTATATTTTTCCCAGTACACCTCGCCTGTGTCAAGGTTGAACTCCTTCTGTGCTCTGCTGGGCTGCTGTGTATCAGCTCAGCTCTCTGAGGATCTTCTGGTCCTCATAGTCCAGTTTTTATAATTTTGCATTATCAGTAGATGTTGGTCTCACACAATTTCCTTCTCCTTTTCAATGCATTAGCTAAAGTATTGCATATGCAGGTCATAGCAAAATTCTCAGCAGCACCCCTGCTGTTATGTTTTCACCATATTAAGAGAAGGTCCATTACTCTTTCTTTTCTGCTTTTTGTCTTGTAAAGGCATGTTCTCCATGAGAGAACTTTACATCTCCAACCCAGGAGCCCTTTGATTTTGTAACAGATTTTTTATGAAATACTTGGTCAAAGACTTCTTGAAAGGCAATTTATAAGAATATCCATGTGTGCCCATCTTTTGCTTGTGGATATAACTCAGAAATGAAAAGCATACAGAAAGGAATGAAAAGAAACCGGTTGTGCACAGAACTGTTAAAGATGGGGGCTCAGCTGGAGTGTAAATACCTCTAACAACCCATGTTGCAAAAACAGCCCAGAACAACCTGGGCAGCTCTTCTGCGATGACCTTAGCTGAACCTTGCATACTTCAGCAGTCCAGCTGACCCACTGACTTTTTCTCTTCCTGAAAGAGGACCACACTAATGAGCATTCTGTATATCTCTGCAGAAGTAAAGGGCAAGGAGAATTATTATCAGTTATTGTTTTACAGTAATGCCAGGCCTCAAGGCTTGTTGTAACAGTGATGATGTTCTAGCACATGGCAGATTTCAAGCAGCATGTTATTTGCGGTCATGCTTAGCAAAACTGTCAGGATAGGGGCAAGTTGGCCTGCCTTTGTTCCTTCAAGTAACATTTTTTCCTCCTTCTGCTTTAGTGTTGCATGATTAAACAGGCCTCCCTTCAGGTGAAGGTGAAATCCCAGGGCAGCTGACACTGGTACACCTGTGAAGGACACCCACTAAAGAGCTGTCGGGGTGGTTTTGTTTTCATTCTATTTGTTATTGTCCTTGAGGGCTTCAGAAGAACAAAATGTATTTTCCAAAGTCATGCATAAGCCTGAGTAGCAGCTCTTAGAAGGATGTAGTCAGATACTGTACATCAGTTAAGACAGATGGAGACAAGAGCACATCCTGGGGACATGGAATCAGGTGGCCCTCTGGCTTGCATTTCTTTTGCAACCCTATTCCACCCCCATCATCTTTGTGCAGGTCATGCACTGCAGAGATGACAAAAAACTGGAAATACGTCTTGCTGGAGAAGAGACTTCCAGAATGAGAGGAAAAGCCATGTCCCTTTTCACTTTCCTCATTTTCGCATTCCTCCTCCTCTGCCTTGTCTTCCTCAAACTCTTAAGCACATATATGCACACAGACATGCACTCCTCTCCTTGTGGTAGTTGTCCCTTTCAATCAAGTGTTGATCTCTATGTGGACGGCTTTTGGCACAACAGAGGAACACAGATCCTGTCTGTAAGAATACCTTATGAAAACAGCCACACACAAAGACAAACCTCTGAGTAACAGAGTGAGTGAAACTGAGAGAAAGCTGTCTTGTTACATATAATTGAATCCCTCAGCACCCTTAAGTGACACCTTTCTTGCTTACACATACAGGAAATATACTGCACAAATGCTATTAAGCTGGAGCTAAACTAATCTAGCTGGTGGAGTGGGTGGACAGGATCCTTCCTCCTTTAAGAAACCGTGTATCACTGATTGCCTGATAAATGTGCACTAATACCCCACTTTTTAAAGAGGGTGCAAGGATTGACAGAATGTCCAGGCTCACAGCTGGAGCAGAAAGGGACAGCTGTTTCACAACAGACAATTACATTTACACTGGAGAAGCATACAACTATATACAACAGTTGTATACAACTACTTCCCCTTAATGATGAAGGAGTGAGCTGCTGGCAGCAGAGTGCCACTTTACTGCTGGAAGCTGCCAGGTACCAGCAGCTCTGAGATGTGCGCTCTTACAAAATTCTTGCAGGACCTTTAGTGACAAGAAGTGGTCAGGCCCTTGTGCTTAGCTTTCATCCGTAAAACTGGTTGCTGTGTTTCTGCACCTGCTGAACAGCACATTGATCTTGTTAGATCTAGTCCTTGCTTAAATCCATCAGGTTTCCATATGCAGTGACAGACAGGCAAAACCTGAAATTCGTCATAAACGCTAGTAAAGGCAGGCAGATGGTTAGGGGCTGGTGAGCAGTGTCATTATGGCTGCTGAAAGTTGTAAGAATGATTTAATGGGCTGTTGCCACAAAGGCCGGTGACTGGATCCTGTTGTAGCATCTAGCGAAGAGCAGGTGAATAAATTAATTTCTTGCCATGTCTCTGGCTAGCAGGCTGCAGAGCACTGCTCATTCACATGACGAAAATCAGTGACATTCCTTTGCTTTGTGGTAACTTGCCTTAGGGGCCCAGCTCTCAAATGAGTTGATGGGGAAATGGTCCCAGCATTAAGAGCTAGAAGTGAGATGATGCTTCTCTCCATTATTATGAATTCATTATGACATAATTTAATTCTTTTGGAAGCTTCTAAGTTCTTAACCCCAGGTATTTATGGGAAATTGGCATGTTTACCAATTGAGTGACCTATTGTGATGTCAGTTAGTCCTCAACTACCCCAACCATGGATACTGGGTGTCTTACTGGTGGTACCTGAGCCATGCATCAGTCAAGGTAGGATTTCTGCACTGTGGCCATGAAGACTCCTTGATTTGCTTCTCCAAGGCAAGAAACTTGCTGGGTATTACCCAGCTCCCTTCCAACAACTGTACTGTGTTAAGTAGAGGAACCAGCACATTAGCTTGTTAAAATCTGCTCTTAGCCAGGATGATTCTCCTCATGAATTAAACTTGGGTCAGATGAACCTATGCTGAGAAGAGATACAGATATGTGGTGTGGAATCACCAGTAGGCCCTTCCTTGATCTGTACTTTCCAAGGAAGTTGATGTGAGGCTGGTGGTCTCATGCACCAGTTGTAGGGATCTCTTTTCTGATAGCTGTTTGTCAGTGAGCTATCTTAAGCATATGTGTGGCCTTCATTGCCCTAGAATATGAGTACCTCTCAATCTTTTTAATGCATTGTCAGAGCACCTCAGGCGTGCAAGGAAGTAAAATTACTCTATTTCACAGATGGGGAACAGGGAAATTGATGGTTAAACCCTCAGAAGGATATAGGTACCAAAGTCCTGCCTAACTGCCACACTTGGTGCTTAAATCCAAGTCCACTTCTTCATTGATGCCCATTTCTATATAGAGAAATAGAAGGACATTTCTATTTACCAGTTAATTTCTGTAAGTGCATGGCAGCTTCAACAGGAAAAGCCTAGTATCTTCTGAACACCACTGGAGATGATAAGCATGCCTCTGGGAAGTGGAGGAGTGTGAACTGAACCTCCTCAGACAGAAAACAGAATTAGACCTACCTCCCTGATGAGATTTCAAGCTATTGAGCTATTATATGAAAGGGGGCTGATAGCAACAACTTCTTTCTTCATCTTCCTTTTTTGAAACTGTGGTTGTTCCAGGAAAGGGCAGATTTTTTCCATGTTTCAGCCACAGAGACAGGTAAGATTATCCATGTTGGTACAGGCACTATTCCTCTTCATATACCCCACCCCATTTCCTTCATTAACATCTCTGCAGCATCCCTTCCTAGTTGCATAATACAGTAGCTGCTGCAGAGCTCCTTCAGAAGAGGAAGTGTCCAGAGACTGACTCTGCAGGTAAGTCAGCAGGCAGCAAGAGTGGGTTCAAAGTTTAGGAGGCTATGGGCAAAGAAATTAGTAATTTTAATGGTTGATAATTGAGGTAGATCAGTGAAGTGTGATAGGGATGCCATAGCATAGCTCCTACACCAGCTGATTATCATTCTCTCTACTCTATCTCTTTGGCTTCCTCAACATCAGAGAACTCAAAAAGGTGTAGAGAAGGGAAGAAAATATGATGTGAGAGGCTGTGAGTCCTGAGCTAACGGGACTGTCTAAAAATAAAAGTGAGGTCTTTATAGCCTATGAAGAAGATGAAGAAGAAAGAGAAGCTATTAAGAGGGGATTTAATTGGGTGTAAAATCCTAAATGGTATAGATAATGCCAAGGCATGTTCCTGTTCACAAACTGGCTCAGGGGGAGCTGCAAAGGAAATGAGTTGAGCTCAGCTTATCTGACAGGGCTTATTCACATAAAACCTGGTACCTGGGACAGAGAGAAGCAAGAGGAAGGAGCTTCAGTATAGCATGGGTAGAAGGACATCCCAAGGGGAACAGAGACCCTGCGTGTCTGGAGTAGATAGCTGAGGAGATGGATGGTCTAGCATCAAGCAGATGGTCTGGTTACAAGCTAGGAGCTGTCTGGCCTATACCTATGGAGGTAAAGGTATAGCACAGATAGGATTATCTGTGTTGTTTCAAGCTGGGTAAAGCTGGAGAGATAATGTTAAGTCATTGCCACAACTCTAGTTAAAGTGTTGCATGATCCAGCAGTATTTTCACAGTAGAAAATCTGATCTGCCTAGTGCCCCTCAAGAACAGTGGCAAATACAAAGTCATAGGGCTACTAAGGCACAAGAAAGGGTTTGACATTGCTCTGTAATGAATTTGCAGGCAAATCACATTTGCTGCATGAAATAGAACAAATGATTTCCTATTAGGTTTTATAAGTGTTGGCCACATCTCACACCAGAAACCTGCCCTGGGATTGCCTCTGCCTGGCTTTCCAAATGTATTGCCAGGAAGAGCAAAAGAACCAGCTAAGAAATTTGAGGCCACTATGGTTACTGACCAGCCATTAAAATCCCAGATCTGCTCCTAGTTTGCCACTCATTGCTTCCCTTAGTGAGCCCTTAGACTCTTTGCAGGTCTACATCCTTGGTCTTTATGCAGGTGATAAAGAGACGGTGAGCTCCTCACTGCAGACTCATGCCCTCTGCCTACTCTGTGCAGGGCAAAGGAGCTACAGAGCCTGTGTACCCACAAACCTTGGGGTTGCCCAGAGAGGGGAAATGCCTGGTACTCATGTAGTGCCTCAAAGCTCCCAAGCCCTTTTGCTGGCCCAGAGCACCAAGGCCATAACCCTAAGGAGGAGCTGCCTTCTACCCGCTTGTACCCGATGAAACTGGCACTGGGACCAAGTGTGAATGGCCACAGAGTTTGATTGAAAACCAGAGGATGCTAGGAGTTGCATGGAAGGCACTTAATTGTTTATTCTCCTTTCGGATGCTGTGTTTACCATAGCTCTGACTCAGATCCAAAAGTAGGGTGGAAAGAAACAAATATGTTAACCCTCCATGCATGGGAGGCTCTGGTACAAGGCCACTGAGCTGATCTCAGCTCTGCCATACTAACCTCATCACAGTGAGGAGCTGGCTACCAGGAGCAAGAGATCTGCGATACCCAAATGGGGCAGCTAGCTGTCACTCCACACTCACACCTGGACCTCTCTGACTTGGTACTCTCTTCTCTGCACACTTCTTCCTCTGCATTTTGACCCCAAGCTATGGGGTTAGACAAACTAAAACTTCAAGACAGATTGAATTTTGCTTCTTGGTATTTTCCAGATTGCATTTAATATTTGGCTGGCACATGGAGATTTGGGACAGGCTCTCAGTCTGTTGTAGCTAACATGGGCAGGGAAGGAAAAGGGAGAAAAGGAATGAGGAAGAAAGTAGTGCAGTGTTATCCTCTGTCAGTACTATACTGGATCTTATTCCATGTTTTAATTGAAGGCTGAAGAGGAGTATGTCCTTAGGAAGGAATCTTCGTCTCCGTCTTTAAGTTTCTATTGTCTGTGTTTGCAGAAGAAAACTCTGAATATTAACAAAAAATAACCAAAAGTCTAAGAAACCTCTTCCTCTTTGCTTCTTTCTCCTTTTTCCTACCTTCCCCAGTTATATTTTTGGTAGTTCAAGCTGGCAGTGTTGCTGATAACATTTTTTAACATGGCCCCCATTCTGAAGGTTACACTAAATAAGGGAAATATCATTAAAGCCAGGGTAGCACTTCAAAGGAAAGATTTTCAATATTAGCAGTAAGAATGGGGAGGGGAGTGGGCTATATAGGGAATCGAGTAAGGAGGGAATGTATTAATGAGTGAGATCTGTGAAATTAGTGCAGTGCCATCTCTTTGCAGTGATTAGAACAGAGTTAATTTTACAGGAGGAGAATACCGCTGGTTTGCAATATCACTGAAAAAATATTTCAAAATATGTGCCGCATTGTACAGGGATTTACCAAATTATCCATTTAAAAAAGAATAATAATAAGAATGAAGTATTTAGCTAATGAGAAATGTAGACATACAAACAAAACAATTCTCAAATGCTGTTTAGCCTTTCTGTATCTCCTGGGAATTAGCTGCTGCTTTCAGTCTGATTTTACCTGCTATTGCTCTAAGCTAAACTTTCCATTTATATGAGAACTGGAGTCAGGAGGATTACAAGGCCCTCTGCTTTTGATTTTTAATAAAAAGCGAACATTTACTTCTGAACAGTAGCAGCAAGAAAGGGAATTAAGTCTGAGGAGAGCAGGTTGACCTTTGAGAGCGCAGGCATGTTCACACGCAGAGATTCCCGCGATCTCTCTCCCTGTTGCCCGCTCCTTTTGCTGATGCAGGCACCGCTCCATGTGCACATACGTGCTCGTATTGGTATGCACCTTCACACACATGGTTTCTCACAGATGACCTAATGTGAAGATGCGTGTGTGGCCGTTACAGTCTTTTTTCTTCCCGCTGTGTTACACGCACACACCTCCATCCCCTTTTCTTACAAGATGAGATTTTGGTGATTTCTCTTAGTACAATCTGTAGAATTGTACTAAACCATTCAGAAGCAGGAACAGGATCTGCAAAAGTGGTTTTAAACATATTAAATGGAAGAATATATTTGAGATCTGTCTTTTTGCTTCCTGCTTTGTTACCGTGCATTTACAAGCTTTCATTTGAAACCACAACAGCTAGCAACTGTTTGTATTTGAAAGAAAAGCTTGAAAGGTTGATCATCCAACTTTGGAAGCCGGGACTTTTTGGAAAAACCCTACTTGTGTAGTTGCAGAGCACTAATAAAATTGCAAACGTGGGCAACATCAATGGAAATCGAGATTATAGAAGAGATGGCCAGGTACTCTACACCAATGTTCCTTCCATTGTGTTTTCTAACCCCGCTCAGGGTAGGGCTTCCTGACCTAGCAGTAGGAAGGAGGAGAAAAATCTCTCCTTTTTCACTGAATATTTATGCTCCTGAAACAGCTATCACTGTGCCAGGACAGTCCTGGTAGTAAGGCAGTAGTGGAGGATTTCACAAGAAGGAATAATACAGGCGGGGCCAAAGGAGCAGATGTACATTATTTGTATTGGCAGAAGCTGAAAAACAACCTATCTCCCTCCCCATGAAAAAGCACACTTATAATTAAAACCCAGCAGATTTATTGCCTTTACTCATTCTGGTATTTATCAAATTATAGTTGTGTGGCACAGAACGGTATAGCATGATTTACAGTGGTGGTGTGCAAATTCTCTCCCAGGAGAACAGAGGGAGCTTTGTTCCCATTGTGATAGGACCAGACTTGGTTGGAGAACCTGGGTAATTGAGTGCTTTGTCAAAGCCAACCTCTTTCCTCCTCTGTGTGTGTTTGCACAGATCTAATCACTCTCATCACATCAGACGCGCTAATCATTCTGACATTACTTATGGGGGAGCAGACCTCTAAAGAGCATGAGCCACTTTCTTCACCACCATCATCATCACGAGTCTCTAGCTGCCTTTTTTTTAACCCACTGATGAAGCAAAACACACAGGTAATTGAGAACAGGGATGATGAATTCAGGAACAGGTTATGGATGTTGGCACCAACTAGGAAACAGGTTTTTCTGAATTTTATAACTCTTGTGTTCATTTAAACAAATTAATTTATGTTTGCATGTAGCGTTCAGTAATATGTAATTTTTGCATTTGGGGAACAACAGGGGAGGCCCATTGTAGGCAATATAAGAGCAGTAAATTGCAGACCCGGCAAAGAGACTGTATTAGCCTTGTAGCGGATGCAGCACTTGCCTCAAATTGTAATGACACACAGTGAGTTCAAATCCCACTGGGGGTTCTGTTTTTATTAGAAATACTTCATATCTTTTATTCTTGGTGTCAAATGGATCACTACACTTTCAGCACTTAATTATCTTTATCATCCAAAAATACTCTGCCTCTAATGAAAATATTTAAACAGCTCTTCCAGGAGCAAAACAGAACGCAAGGTCCTGTTGCTCAGAATGGCCTCAATTCCTATGGATGTCGGAGCAGGCACAGAGTGGGACCATGACCCCGCGTGGCATGAGATGGGTTTTTGTGAAGGCCAGCATAACTGGGCATGACCTGGAGAATGTGCTCCCTTTCCATGGGGCTCAGCTGCCACTGAACCTGTTTTTAGCCCAACGTAACTTCAACAGAGTTAGTGAAGTAACAGCAGCTTTCAGATGGGGTAACTGAGCATCAAGTTAGAGCCTTTATGCTCTCTTTTGTTACTCTCAACGTCTTTATGACTTTCCATGTATTTCTTGCAATGAAGGAGCAGTAAGGAAGGCCTCCTGGTGACTAATCAAGGCTTGCAGTATTTTCTAGGCTACAAGTGAAGTTTGTATTATCTTGTGACTAAACTATGTTCTTGGTTCCATTATAGAGAGGGGAAAATTCTGCTGATGTTGTTCATGTTTTGCTGACATTTCTACCCATTTGTTTCCACCCATACAAAGTTTTCCGTACCAGTTTTGCATATCAAAAGCAGACTACATTGGGTCTATTATATATGGTGGGTGGAATTGTCAAAAGCATCTAAGTGGTTGAGGAGGCTTTGTCTATAGAGGAATCACGTGTGTGACTGAAGCCTGGGCAGCCCTACCTGACCTAATTTTAACTTTGGAGTTACAGATAGCAGTGAGACGTCAGCACAGAAGATGTTGGCGTGGGCTGTGAACAAGACTGTGAAGTGTTCTGAATGGCTAATTTTCATTGAAGTCTGTGCTGGAAGTCACTCCAGCTAGTTTAATGCCTTTCTAGCCATGTCAGAGAAATTGTACTCTTGTCTCCCATTGCAGTGTGTACGCACCGCTTATGTGAATCCTCGAATTCTGCAAGGGAAGCAAGAAAAAGCAGAGACCAAACATGGCAAGGTGCTTCATAATTATGGTCTTGTGGTCTCTTTGTACAGATGAGAGGGTTTATTTATTTATTGTGGTGAATGAATTTATTGTGAGCTTTGGTATTGCTAACGCTCAATAAGAGTTTATGCTTCACTTTCCAAACAGAGCCTTCCCCTCTCTGTTAAGAGCAGCACGCGTGGTAAAATAAATTATTTCTTATAGTGTAGAGTACAATAACTGCTGCCTTCATTCAGTACTGGGCACGGAGCATACCATGGATTCTGCTGCCTTGCCTTCAGAGCATTATTAATTCTTGTCACAAAATACAGAGAAAAGGGCATTGCCCGAGCAAGTTTTGAATTATTTCAGTCTTACCACTGTATTACTAATACTGTTTTGTTGTTGTTTCTAAATGTTGTGGCTTTCACTTTGGTTGGCAGCATTTATTTTCAAAGATTGCATTCTGCTTATTATATGATTATATTCTGATTCTCACACTGCACAAACATTTTCATCAAGTCATAACATAGAAGCGTTATTGATACCCTTCTGCTTCAAACTGGGGATCAGATTCATTCAAAATTGTTGAAAGCCATCTAATGAATCTGAGCACAGTTTCAGCCCAGTGATAAACGGATGACTGAATACAGTCAGCTTATGCTTGGTTTTGCAATATTTTTTGCTGCAAGCATTAAACATGGCAATAACAGAGTTCTGCTAATCCTTGATGCTAGATGAAACTGGTAAAAATGAGGAATAAACTTGGCAAAATATCCATATTAAAATAAGACTTTTTTCCCTGCACTTTTGGAAACTTTCAGTGTTCTCCAGAGCAATTTGCTAGAAATGATTTGGCAGATTTTTGAATTTTTCAACACTCTATAGAACGGCATTGAACTTTCTTGTCTGTCCCACATGAACTGGCAGAAAGGGCTATATTTACAGCTGCCACTGAAAAATGCCAATTAAATGGTGTGCTACTTGTTGAATAATTGTGTGAATAAGTGTCAGACAGCATACTGATTAAGTGTTCTCAGCAGCTGGCCCAAGTGGTTGTGTTAGGGCACTTTTTGTGCTTGTTCACAAATTGTTTTTTACAAGATATAAACTGCCATTCTGAAAAATCTGCTCTTGTCACTGAGGTGAACATGCTCTCGGTGTGGCCCTCAGCCTGTGTGAGTGAGCTGTGTTCAGTTAGGCTGGGGCCCCTTTCTTCATTTCCCTGGACCACTTTCCTCATTTCTCAATTTAATTCTTAAGCCTAGTGATAAGATAAAAAATGCTAATGCTAGTAGTGGTAGAAAACCCCTCCAAGTAATCTTGTTGACCATCTTCATATTATTTGTAGTTGGAAGTGAATAAAATAGCTGTGGTTTCACTCCTTGGGTTTGGATTGGGAGGGATAGAGATAGGCAGGGGAACTGGACGTGTGGTCACATTTCTGCCTCTGGCTAAAAAGCCCAGAGCCTGGAGCTGAGCACTTGAGTTTAGGCAGCTGCCTGTGTTACTGTGCTTCAGCTTCTGGCACAGGGATGGTGGATGTCACACGCCAGCGATAAAATCCGTACAGTCCATGTACCATACAGCCTAAGCCAGCTGGTTTTCTTTGGGTAGAAGGTACTGAGCACCAAGCTCCTGTGGCTGTCCAAATAGCAATAATTTCCCTCCTGTGCTGTTGTCCTTGCTCTGTTTATCATTTTCCCTCATCATGCTCCTCTCTTCCCCATCCACTCCCCCTCCACAGCCTGCCCCATCGCTACCTATAGCCCAAAGTTTCTGCTGTGTCTTCATTTCCTCCTTGTAGATCAATTCAGCCTGTCCTGGCCAATTTGTGCTGCTGACTGGCCTCAGCAGCCTACGTCCTTGTCACTGCTCTGCCGAATTAAAAATTAAACCATGTCGGATGAGAGTGGCAAAGAGGCTTTCTACAGGTTATCAACAGAGTCTGTTGACAGTTTCCCATCCCACTACCTCACTTCCCAACTAACAGCAGCAAAAGAAACTGGGTCACTTCGGCCAAAATCCTGCTAGGTCTTCTCCAGGTGTGGCATCAGGAGTGGGGGCTTTTTCCTATCTGTAGGAGGATAGCAGTGTGCAGGCAGACATCAATATACTGGCATGATCTGGGTATGCACTCATGAGCATCTTTGAACACAAGATTGCTCTGATCTCACGTGTTTTGGCTATTGCAGTTTAAATTAGCTGAGAAATAGACTTCAGTTTTGCTTCACTGCAAGCAATTGCTAATGTGTCTCCCTAGCTGCTTACTGCAAAGACAGGTTGCTGCATGGTTGGCACTGGTTTTGGTGCAGATACTCATTTCTAGAGTGGATGAGACTGGAAATATATTGCAAAGAAATTGTGCTGCAGCTCTTCACAGCCAAGTAAGTTAACGTAGCAAAGCATCTAGCTGATGATGTGGTAAAGGGTATCTAATCTGAGTCAGACTGGGAGTCAGTTTTACAAACCAAAGTTGAGATATGTTGGCATTAACTATTTCTTCAGTCCTTCCTTCTCACACCATATGTGTTTAATGCAGGTCGTCCATTGCTACTATGACAATCAAATTCACCTTCCCAGGAAAAGGAGACCTGCAGGCCCTGAGTCTCAGATAGGCTGGTACAGGTGCATGCTCTCTGCAGTTACCAAGCCTGCTGTAGGCTGCCCTTCCTGCAGCACAGGGAGGCTGGGTATTTTACCTGGTGAGGAGAAGCATCTCCCCACTAAGGCAAGAAACTTGCAACACTAAAGTTCAATGTCCTCAGATACCCTAGCTTCTAAAAATGAAAGAATACAAGAAAAAGGGAGAAAGACTTGTTTGAGGAGATAAAGATTTTTTATGTGATTTACAGTTTGACCTTAAGATGTTGTTACCAGTGCATCTAAGGAAAGAGCAGGTACTTCTAGATGGACCAAAGATTTTTCTTTTCCCTTATCAGAGGGTTAAATTAAATGCTTTTTCCCTGCTGCCCTTTTTCCTCTGGTCCACTGGCTGATAAAAGGAAGATCTATGTTATCAGCCAAGGAGACAGGGTAACCCTCGAGGGGGACGCAGTAGGCTAGGTGGTAGGGCAGTAGGTGCTGCCTGTGCTAGTGACGAGTGGAAGGCCTGTGTCCCAACCCTTTCTCCATGGTACAAGACAGCACAGTGGCACAATGGAGGAGTCAGGCTCAGCTCTGCTATCCAGCCACTGCCTCGCTCTCCGTCCCCGGGCCTTGGCGGGGAAGCTGCGTTGCGACAGTGCAAATCCTGCTCAGCACCTTGTGACAGTGTCATAGGATCATTACGGCTCGAAAAGGCCTCTAAGATCATCAGCATAATGGTTGTCTGTATGAGAGAACAGCATGAGTGAGTAATGGGGAGGGTGCTGAGCTCAGGTTGAAAGGTCGCCGGTTCACAGGGATATGTTCACAGTAATGCACCTTAGCACAGTTTTACCTCACCTCTGGGTGTCCTCTGCAAGGGGGGTGCCTGTTTTGGGGCTCTGTCCAACCTCTAAGCACTTTCTCCCAAACACAGCCAGGTTGGAAAGTAATTAAATCTGGGAGGTAGGCTGGGCTCGTTACAACGGTGTTGCAGCCTACCTAACCTGTAGTTAGGTGGAGCTTTCCTAACATTGGTATTGCTGGTAAAACAGAGTAGGCTCCAACTCCCACTCCTAGAGCTGTGCTGGCTCATTCAGGAGTGTCAGGAGGGAAGAAAAGTAGTAAATGCTTATTTTAGTCAAGAAAGAGAACAGTGCTCTCCTTGAGCAGCCCAGGGGAGAGACTGAATGTGCAGAAAGCCCAGCATTCTTGCATAGTCACTTTTCTGAGTGGAGCTGCATTTCAAGGATGCAGAGCTCTGCTTGTCGTGGGAGGTACTAAGCTTCATGGTGCTGCCTCAGCATTCATGCCATCCGTTCGTGCCGAGCAGTTTTTTTGTCCTGCCTTTTTTTTTCCCCCAGAGTGCTCCATGAGATGTTAGTGACTCTTTAATTATATCAGGAGCTCCATGAGCTATTTTGATGTGTTGTCTCTCTGGCTGTGGCACATACTCCAGGCTTATGACACATGGTCACTGTTCTCTGTCTCTGTCTTACTCTGTCACCACTGAATTTCAAATGTCGCCCTTGAATTTGACACATTGGGGACTGGCCAGACTTTAAAAATCCTCTCCTGCCTTCACTGGTGCAGGTAATAAAAGGGATTTATCAGCCTGCACTTTTCTGTGCCTGTGCCTGCGGGGATGTGCAAGGTAAATTCATACCTAGTTCTCATGAGACCTGCTCACGCCTCTTTCTCTCAAAAAAACGTGTGGCACAACTTTATTTTCTTGGGGATTTTTTTTTCCACAAATTGTTTCTCAGGTGCTTACAGAGCAAAACAATTCACAACAGTGAGTAAATGAGTATATTAGAGCCTCTAGTCAAAGAGCAAAGAGGAGACCAATAAGGAAAGGGGACCACAAACAGCCCAGAGAGCTGGCAAGAAGATGAGGTCTGAGCTGAGACAGGAAGCAGCAGATATGGCTGAGCTAGCAGCAGGGCTGTCATAGGCAGCGGGAGCTGAGGAGGAGATGACTCCTGAACCAAGACGTGTCATTGCATGGAGGGAGAAAGAAGAGCTTGGTGTGGGGCAAGGGCAAGAGAAGATGGCAGGGAAGTCATCTGGGACAAACACAGGAAAGGTTTAAAAGCAGGGGGTGGGTGGTTTGGAGATGTGGGTTTTTTGGAGATGTGCACGTTGTTATGGAGCAGGGGTCATTGGAACAGCTCGAGCTGCAGAGCATCATCATATGATTTCTAGTATGGAAAGACAAAAGTAGACCTGTACAGACATATATGAGGGAACCTGGAGAGCCAAGTTTCAGGAGAAAAAGAGATGTTTCCTTCTGAGTCATGAGACGCAAAAGCTTTGGAACAACTGTCTTCAGTGGACGAGCAGGGGTGAGTTTTGGCCTGCTTTTTTCAAGTACCCTTTGATGGGAACTGATCCGATGCTGTTACATGAGGGTTTGGCAGCACTACTCCAAGTGTCTCTCAGGTATGCAACGGTTTGGCCGGTCCAGAGGGATTTGGAATTTCACAGACCAGGATACACAGAGGTGTGGCAGCCAGCCACTAGCCCGTTGCTTTCTTTTACCTCTCTTTGCTAAATTGGTGTGATCAAAACATACCCAGGACCTGGGAGTCTAAATAATGGTCTTGTGCTCCCCGTGTGGAGCTTGGTAATATTTACTGAGCCCGACGGCTTCATTCTCCTCTGTGCTGACTGCATTAATGGCTGGCTGCAGGGAGGGAGGGCAGGGATGAAGGATAGCTGAGAGGGGTCCGGGCGACACAGCTAACAGATGGCCTTATTAGAGACACTTTCCTGGGGCCTAAGTGGAGCTTTTTTGTCTGAGTCGGCAAGAAGTGGGTCATTTTGCTGGGCTGTCAGGCCCCAGCTCTTGCTGGAGAGAAGAGGCTGTGACTGCAGCAGCCGGCTGGCTTCTTGCTGCTGTATTTGGCTGGGGGATGAGGTGGTACAGGGCTGAGAGGGGAGCAAGACAGACTATATCAGTAACAGCCCTCAGGGACCCCTTCCTGGAACAAAAAGCAGATCCAAATTGCTGTCTTATCCTACCCTGGTGGTGAGCAAAATTTGGAGGTCAGGAAGGAAGAAGGCAACGTAGCCAGTCCTCCCCTAGGTCACTCCCCTCCACCCGACTTTCATTGCCATCTCTCTCTGTGCTGTCTGCTTGTCTCTGGAGGGGCAGCGATGCCTGAGGAGGTACCAGCTCAAGCTGCTATCCATCTCATCTGTCAGCAGTATTAGAGAGCCTGGTGGCAATTAGGTCTCATCGGTCTCGTGTTGTGCCTGATCCACAGGGATCTAAGCCTGCTGCAGCCTTCCACAGGGACTCCTAGCTCTCTGTTTTAAGCTCTCGCTGCTCTTGGCTTTGACTCTGCAGATACGTACTTCTCTCTGTTGCACTGGCCTAAATGGGGGAATATCACCTATGTAGTCTGCCCTGTCCATCCTCCCCATCGTAACTGTGTTGGTAGCTGGAAAAAAAAAAAAAGCTGTATTGGAAGCAAACATGCCAGAATACGCCAAGAGGGACTGCTCTGAGGGTATTTCCAGCCCAGAAGGAAACCCAGTCTCCTAAGAATTTATAGCTCAGGATTGCTACAGTTGAAGTTTGATAGTCCACAATGAGATTTACATTTTTTTCAGCACTTTCTCAAATGAAGCCAGTGATGCTTGTGATGCTCACCAATCCTAGGAACACAGATGGGCTGCCAGAGGGGAATGCTGGGTTTAACCAGTCAACCATGGCAAGGAGCTGGTTAAAAAAGAACAACTTTTCTGGGGACTACTTTTTTGTTCATAGAGAGGACCCACTGCTGCATTGCACTGGCTTCCCATGTGAGCTGGCATTAGGCGAGGGGTAGCTGAAGAGGGTGTTACAGCTGGAGTAAAAATTTTCATGCATATCATTTCTGTTTCATGAAGTGGCTTTTCTCTTGGGTAGATCTGGCTCAGCACACTGGAGAAAGACTGCCATGAGATACTTTTGAGGGAAAATGCAGATTCAGGTGAAATGCTAACCTGAGAGACAGGAGTAAAGAGGAAAATTTGTTACAGAGGAGTCCTGGGCTTGCGCTTCTTTTCTAGTGTGGTGGAAGTGAAGAGAAAGGACCAGTGCCTGACCTTCCCTGCACTCCATCTTCAATAGCTTTGTTTTCTGAGGTCGTCTTCTGCACAGGCTGAACTATGCTAATCCTCAGAGTAAACTCTACAGCTTACATTGCTGCGTATCAGGAGGGAATGCAGAAGGCCAGTTTAATATAGATTTATTTCTCCTATCCCCTTTCTGTACTCCTGAGAACCATATCAGGTTCCGCGCATGCCCTGTTTGGGAGGGTGAATGGGCAGGGCTATGCACCAGAGCTTCAGCAGAGGTAGTGCCAGAACCACAGGCATTGCTGAATCCTTGGATCCACTGCTCAGTGATTTGCTGCACACAAGAGCACCTCAGTTGCTAGTCCAGGGTAGATAGATGTAATATCTGGTCTCTAGGAATTGCCAAATAATTCAGAAAAGTGCAAGAAACCCTGTACCACACCATGACTGAATTACTTGTTCACAGGAGACATTTTCTTTCTGACTGAATGAGGTTAATGACCATCTTATGCCTGCCAGCATGAGGGTTTATAGTCCTTTATCAAAGATAGATGATGGCTATGTTGTTGGTATAAATGCTTTGCTCAATTTATTTTCCTATTTTTTAAATTTTTTTTTTGTTTAATATGCAATAGTAAGTTCTAAACACTAATTTTACGTAATGTGGAAAAGGTATTGTCTTTGGGCAGAAAGAATTTGTGAGCACTTTTGTCATTAGCTGTACAGTACATCCATAAAGAGGTTACAACTGGGAAGGACGGTTATTGTTTAAAAAACAAAGCAATCCATTACGAATGATCAATTACTTGATCCCCCAAACAATCAGCATCCTATTGCTGATTGCCATATCCTTGTGGCAGCAACGAATTAATGATTACCTTTAGATTAGGTCTTTACTGCGTGCGTGATGCACCAGGCGCATGGCTAAATTGGGCTGGATGTAGTAAGGATTGCTGAGTCTGTAGTCAAGCCTCCTTGGGCTGTGATCTTGTCAGAGCTCATAAGCTGAGCCAAAGAATTTGATTAGGCGGCTGGGTCTTTGGGGAGGATGTCGGGGAAAAGGGAAGAGCTTAGGCTCTTTAATACCGAAGCCTCAAACTCACCCCTAGCTGCAGCTGGATTCGCAGGGCGGTCAGGACCCACGCACAAGCCTGGCAGGTGAGCAGGCAGCTGGGCAGCTCAGCCCCCGCATGGTGGAGTGTTTGGGAAGCCCGTCCTTGCCCATCATGGGGGTGGTTGCTCAGTGCCAAATGTTGGTGACTTCAGGTACGAACAGTGAATGCTTCAAAAGGTGTCTGGAGGTCTCCTGAACAAAACAAAATGCCTGCCCCTGAGGGCGATGTGGGGCTAAATGCAGCATCTCTGGGGCAACACCAACTGAATGGGGCTTGCCTGAATCCCGTAGGGCAAGGCTTGAATCCCAAAGGGTCAAATCAGCAGTCTCCCTTTCCAAACCAGCAGAGCTACCCTTGGCGGCTTCACATCCAGGCACTGATCGGATCTGGCCCTTTTTAGCTTTTGACACTGACATGGTCTCTCTTCCTGGCATTAGGGCCTCAATTAGCCTCTTCTATTTCTAATGCTCTGAATTTGCATGGTGAGAGCTGGGATTAAGGACAGGCAGTCTTAACGCAGCTCCTATTAATAAATAAGGAAGATTAGGAGCTTTGTCAGTACGATAGGGCTTCTTCCTTCATTTAATTATTCAAAAACACCTCATGTTTAACCCTCCACCCTCTGAATGAAGTAAATAAAAAGAAGTGAGATTATTAAAGATAAATTTTAAATTAACTTCCTATAGCATGGGTCAGGTAAGAAAATTCTGTCTCCTTTAATTGACTGATGCTGGTCCTGGCTTCTGCAGGGGTTTGAAAAAAAATCTTGTGCTCCTTTTTTACATAAATACATTTTTATATCAGGTTGGGAATATTTCTTTATGTGTTTGGGGACTGCTGGTACCTACTTACAAAGCACAAGTAGCAGCAGGGCAAATTTCTTTCCTACCAGCAGGCCACAGTTCATCTCTAGAGGGACCACATTTGGAATTAAACAAGGAGTGAAATTTTTATGGCCCACTTTTCCTTACTGATACTGCCAGAAAGAAGGATGTCTAATGGACTTTTTGAGGTGATCTTTGGGTTGAAGTTTTCATCACACTGGGAATTTTACTGAGACCTTCTAACTCATTTCATAGTTGGTCGTTTAAGAGTGTTAGTACCCAGTAACTGGCTACTGAGGATGCATTCAAGCTGCAGTGACCTCGAGGTAAAAAAGTACTTCATCCTCTTCCTATGCAGTTAAATTCCCTTGGGATGTGTATCTCAAAGTGTGACTACAACAGTTTCCAGATGTTTCATATCTGCTCATGCTCTATAAAGAATGATGACTAAATTGCAGTTTAGTGACCTTAGAGATATAAAAAGGAGGAGGGGGAGAGGTGGCTGGCTGGCAGAGAGCTTTACAGGAATGGGATCTTTGCCAGTATCATTCATGCTTGAGTCAAGGACTTTCATTTCCCAACAAGAACTAGGGATTAGTACAGCTTCTGCAGCCTGCCCTGCAAACAGACATGTCCTCCCCACAGATGTGGTTTCATGTAGATGTTCTGGGGTCACCTCTCCTTGTGATTTCAACAAACACAGCAGAGATGGGGTTGCTTATCTCAGAAATCCTGAAGGAAAAGGTGGCTGCTATTAACGCCAATATGTTTTACTTGCCTTCCACACTTCTAACCAAGGTGGGCTCTGCAAAGTCGCCTTTGTCCATGTCCTGGTGCAGGCTGGAGAGCCCTGACTTAGTACAGTACCCTTCCATCTCAAGCTCTACAACTGACACCTGAACAACTACTTGGTATTAATTGTTCTGGAATTGATGTATTTTTTTTCTCCTGTGGGGCCTTTGGACTCAACCTCATTTCTAACAGCGACACAGGGCTAGGCAGGAACTACAGTCACCATAACTTGGCTTGGAGTTTTATTGTCTTCTTTTGCTGGCTGCTCTTGCTCTGCATGCAGCATTTTGGGATATCAGAGAAGATGTTTCCCAGCTCCCTGAGCTGTTCTCAGGAGCCCGTGTAATGTCTGGGCTGTTTGTTTTGCCTTGGGACCCAGGATCAATAGGTTGTGCTGTTTCCAAGTGAACTGCTGCTAAATGGCTCTCTGACTACATCTCTTGTTTTTGTTCCTAAGCAGGCCTGCAAATTTCTGGGCATGTAAAGGTACATTTGCTTTGAGGAAAGCCTGCTGTACATCACCTGTTTCAGAGCAATTTTAATCTAGGAGATTAGCAGAGCAGCACAGGGACATCTTAATGTACATTTACAAACTCAGAGTTGGTTTACCAGGGCATCTATTCTAGTTTCCAGGTTTAGAAGGTGCTTTCAGCAAATATTCTCTACTGTTCACTTAGCATTTTCTGTTTCTGTAGATGTTCTGGCCAGTGAACTTATTCAGTAGAATAGTACCAGAAAGGGACATGGCTAGAGTGAGCCAAATACATTATTTAAAAGATTATTTACTAGTTTCCTTGCCCAGCATCTTATACTGTGTTTTGTGTCATTCTTGTCCTTGTAATGGATTATATTGGTCTCCATAAAACACATGATGGGGATGTATTTTTGCCGTTGAAAAGCCTCCAGTGGCAGAAAGGACGAACTCCAGATGAGCAATGTACTTTCATCTCCATATTTCCTCAGCCTGTACAAACCCTTCCTGCCACTTTCCTCCATGGAGTTGTGAAAGGTCGGGATGCTGAGACCTGCTCTCTATTTTGCAGTGTCAGGAGGCATCTTCCCTCCCACTGGGGGCTGTGGACTAGTTTGTTGTTTGCTCTTTTTACAGTATTTCTCCTTGCTGCTGGCCTGCAGAGCCCTAGCACTGGACTGTGAATTAAATGTCATTCGTCCACAGATCAGGCCCCTTCCAGAGACCCTGTTGGGATCCCCTTTGAGAAGGGCTGGAGTTGAAATTCAGCCAACTAGCATCTCCCACTGGGATCAGCCACAAGTGCTGGTTAAGCTCAGGGTTAAAGACTTTGAGGTGCAGGGTCCAAATGAGTTTAGGATGATTTCTGTAAGCCTCAATTTTGATTATATGGCTACTGAAGAACTCTTCCTTTACCGTAAACGCCCCTTGTCCCCAAGGGATCAATCAAGCTTAGCCAAAGCAAGAAGGGAATTCCCTTTGGGTAGGGAAATTATAACATTTTTAGACTTTTTTCCTGCATTTGGAGAACACAATCAGTAGGTAGATAACAGCTATAAGAGTCATGTGGAAACTCGCTTTTGGGATAACTTCAGTGTATAACAAAGAAAAGGGCTGGGAATGCTTTTTCATTTTTGCAGAAGTGTAATGATGATAGGACTGCTTGCGGTGAGCTTTCATTCCATCCAGGATGAAACTATTAAGAGAAGCCACACAAACACACAAACCTCTTTGCTCGGAAAGCCTCTGTGCTCTCTGTGTGTGCTGCTGCTGTCTGAAGGTATCATTTGTGTTTTGCTCTATTTCAAATGCATCTCCTTTTTGCTCTCTCGCTCGCTCTCTGTCTTTGGAAAATGTTAGGGCACTAAGCTGAGCAGGCTGATGGTACCAGATATCCTTTGTACAACACACAGAGAGACTCAGAAATAAACATCCCTGCTGCGACCTGGAAGCTTTCTTTTCATAATAGCGTGTGGGCACACGCACAGAGTGAGTGGCAAGAGGAGTCCGTAGGATGCTCTTCATACCTTTTGTTTGACACAGGGGATTGTGTACAGTAAATTAAGACTCATACTTGGGGAGTGTATCTTTTTATGTAAGAGGGTCATCTTGTAAATGGGGCAGGTCAAAGAATCTCATGTCCCACACTAAGCAGCTTTGACCCTTGTAATGCACATCAGACTATCACTCCTAATTTGATAAACTAAACACTAGATTGATAATCCTGCCTTGCTTTTTTTCCTTCTCCTCTTTCTAAATATATCCATGTATCTCTGTATCTTGACTGTGAACTTGTATCTACCTTGCTCCATAGATTAATCATAAATATGGATATAGATGACAGAAGGTTAAGGGCATGGTGGGAAGGGTAAGAAACTACGCTCATTTATCATCACTACAGTGGATGTTTTGGGGGGGTTCCTCACCTGTCCCAGCTTCTTTGACACTTTTCAAGCAGTGTCAAGAACAAAGGTATTAGAGCAAATGGGTCACGAATGGACTAATTTTAATTTTCCCTTATGTGTGTGTGGTTAGCTCTCTCTGAGCAAATGACTCTCAGACCCTCTGTGCTTTCTTGAGTGAGTAGGGAAAAATAAGTTTTATAATTTTTAGGCAGTTTGAGCAGATTTACACTGAGGCATAAAGAGCCAGACCCCTCAATTACTGCGTATGACCAGGATGAGCAAGGGTTTTTTGAAGGGGCTGATAAGTTGCTGCTGGGAAACATTTGTAGACAGGCATTCAAATCGAGTAAGAATTTTGGCAAATTTTAAAGACGCAAGGCCATAGTCTGCAAATTAAAGACCAGGGATTCTCTTGTCTTGCATTGGGCAGGCTGGATGAAATACGAGTTGGAAGCAGTTAAAAAACTACCAATAGCTCTGAGAACACCAAGTTGAAGATGAAGAAAAAAGTCCCTCTGTGTCATTCCGAGCCATGGTGACAGGTGTGCTATGTGACAGAGGCAAGAGGTCCCTGCTCAGCCATACTCGGGCCCAGCACAGGCTCCGCTGACTTGCACGCCACCATCCGGGGCAACTGGATTTAAGGAAAATGTAAGGAGAGAGCCTAGAGGGGAGCAGCGGGCTTTCCAAGAGGATGAGCAAACAGGACCTGCACAGGAAGGTTAAAAGAACTAGAATCATAAAAGTTTCCTTACTCTAAATGGGGAAGACAAAGAGAAACCTAAGAGACTTTGTTCCGATAAAGTGTTCTGTTAAACGTGTTATTGATCTGTTGTGCTGCAAATCCCCCAGACAAGAAGTAGTAGGTTAAATACTAAGAAGACTTTCTAACTCTGAGACAAGCAAAGTACTCGAAGGTGTTAGTGTAGGTGGAGGATGTGGAGCCTCTCTCATCAGAGTTTCTTCCAGCCGTGTAGGCAGATACTCTCCAGCAATGGACTCAAAGGTATATTTGATCCTGTCTCGGTGTAGTGGGCTAGGTCAAATGATGTTCCGGAGGTTCCTTCTGGTTCCACCTTGCTGCAATTTCTGTGATTTGACATGGTCAAACCAATCTGACTTCCATATAAGCCATGTGTCTTTTTTTTTCCACCCTGCTAAAATTACTTGAGTCTGAAACAGATAAGATAACAGGAAAGGAGTAAATTTCATGTAAGCGAAGTTTTTCAAACGCTTGCTGGGTTTGTTTCTTCACTCAGTCTCTTTTAGGAGATTATTAAGGAACAAACTTGTCATTGGATATGAGATAAAGCTGTATCATAAATAAAATAATAAAAACAAAATTTACCGAATAAACAGAGAGGGAATATATAGCTGATTCTCAGCATGAAAAGATGCCACAGCTCAGTCGATGTGTCACTGAGCAGTATTATGTCTGGTGTTTAATATGGATTAATAACCCAAAAAGGGAAGAATGCTTAGAAGGGAAAATGTGTAGATAATACAACAATGTTTAGGTTACCTGAGCCTAGAAAAGACACCGAGGGGGTCTGGCAATGAGCTCGCTGAGGCAGTTTACAAGCGTCATAAGAGTAAATGAAATGCAGTATGGCAAAGGCAATGTGATGCACTCAGGAAACAACACATTAGAATTAGTCATGCTCGTTTCTGGGTTCTAAAATAATTGTAACCATTCAAAAGAAAAGAACATAAAAAAAGGCACGGCTGTGAGCAACTCAGTGAAAACATTTGTTCAGTCTGTAGTGATGGTGAAATAAAAGCATGCAAGATGAGAGAGTGCATTAAGAAAGGGGTAGAGAATAATAGATAAAATAATACAGTACCATTATATAAATTGATGGTACGTGCTCTCCTTGTACACTCTATTCAGTTTGCTCACCCCATCTCACAAAAGGGAACGGCAGAAATAGAAGAATGACCAGAGAAAGGGAACAAAAATGACTGGAGTCTTTTAATAGCTTCTTCATAAAGAATGATTAAAAAGAGCAACACTGTTTTCTTGAGAAAAGACAAATAAGAAGCATTGTGGCAAAGGTATAGAAATAGTCACTGCAAAAAAAATTGTTCACTCAGCCATTCCTATTTACTTTTCATTTTATTAGAAGAACAATAGGGGAAGCAATTACACGGAAAAGAAGCACTTCAAACCCGTGAAGAGGAAATACTCTTTTACAAAATGCCTAATTAACATATGGAACTTGCTGCCACCAGATACCTCTGGAATCAGAAACTTAGTAAGAGCTCAGTAAGATTCAGAACGGTCTCCTGTTTGGGTACTGGTAAGATTCACAGATAAAGTAGGGAAGCTATGAAGATATGAAATATTGGAGGAGGGATTAACTAAGATATGAGGATGCAAGGGGTCTTGAATCTTCCAATTCCAGGGTAACAAAAAAAAGTCACCATATAGCTTGAGAGTAGGAGGCAATCTTCCTTTGCAACACGTTGCATGTGTGGCCAGTATGGGGTATTTTGGTAGCTCTTCCCAGTACAAGCCTATTTCAGAGGTGAGGTGTAGAAGAGGTGAATTGTTGGTGTTGTGGTATCTGTCTTTTGAACTACAGTATTTGAGGAATTTGGCAATAAGGCAGCTGTCTTCCAGTTGTGATTCTGCCACTGACTCATTTTTGGGTCTTTCATATCCTCTCTTCCGCTTCAGTTTTCCTATCTGAACACAAGGTACGTGCATTGGTACAGCCTTGTGGGTTAGGAGACTTCTGAGGCTAAATCAATTCCTGTTTGTGAGTCACTTGAATGTGCTGAGATGAAGCATGCTATTGATGTTACTTGTTCAGTGACAAAGCCCCAGCAGTGTGATAGGCTGCCCTATCATACTGTCACCGTGTTCTTGCACTATTTTAGATGTAGCTGGCTCTTGAAAGAGGCAGTCAAATCTCCACCCAGGCATGCATTCGCCTGCCTCATGCCACCCTGTGGTCGTATGGCCATACCCATAGTACTCAGGAACCTGCTCATGGGTCAGGATCCCCCTTGCAAGTCTTCATCAAAACACAGATTAAAAATGTGATGTCTTCCCCTGCCCACTCTATCTATGCTACCTTCCCGTTTCCTATGTGCCAATATCCTTCCTTCCCCAAATCAGTTTTGATAACTCTTGTACCAGCCATGCTCAGATGTATTCCTGTGCCTGCAGCACTGCCTCAGCTTCCCTGCCTGCCTTAGTCTCAATCTAGAGCAATTCCTTGGTCTGCATGTTGGATAATGAACCCCATCTTCTCCTGTCTTCTGTCACATACCAGGTCAAATCCAGCTCCTGTCTTGTAATTCATAATTTGGGAATAGACTAGGAAAGATTGGTCTTATTTTTCAGGAGAAGCAAACACATATGCTTGATTTGTTTTTTTTTCTCATACGAAACTTGCATGGAATTTACTTCTGTGGCAGATTAAGGAGCAGAAAGCATTAACTGCATACCTGAAATCTAGGCACTTCCACTCCACCCCACCCCACTTAGATGTCAGCTGTGCAATATGTTGTGCTAGGATACACAAATATATACATCCTTTTGTTTTTCACTGCAGCTGTGATTTCTCTACATGACGACACATATGTTTCTGTGAATGCCTGTTCCCCATATTCCCCGGTGTCCCATCTGGCAGGAGTTGTGGCTGATATGGAGCACACATTTACAATTCCCATCAGGCAAGCTTGGCCTAAAAAACAATTTAAGTATTTGAATAAATGTTTGCGGTTGAAATCTGCCCCACATGATAGAGGAAAATTTAGTTATCTCCTTACTAGAAAATAATCCTAGCTACCACTTGGTTGGTACTTTGTAATTCCTAAGTGCTTTACAAATATCAATTAAAACTCAGGTATCAGCACACCTCATGCTTGGTTGTTCCCACCAGGAGTCGATGCTAACATTAAGTCTGTCATCCTAGAAGCAAAAGCCTTTACTGTCAGAGCTAGCTCTGGTCGACTGTCTTCTCAGGCATCTTCAGCCTCTCTGTTTTCTCCCTTCATGACCAGGGAGGGCAGATTGCTGCATTATTACTGATGCCCACCATAAACTGAATGAGCAGCAGAGCCCTCAGTTTCCCAGCAGAGAAGCTGAGGGAGACTTTGTATCAGGCCTGGACTGATGATCAGGTGCTTTCATTCCCAGTTCTGTCCTCAGTTCAGCAGATCTGCTAGTGAGTAACAACTTCCATCACTAAGCAGGATATAAAGAAATCAAAGTATGAGGAGAGGAGAGAGATGTTTCTCCTGCTGCCAGTGCCAGGAAACTGCCAGGGTCCAGGGAGATACTTCTCTTCCTACCTATCTAAAAACAATGTCCCTCCTCTAGATGGGCTCCAATTGGCAGAGAGCAAATCATGATTGAGATTTTTTTTCCAAAATCAATTAGATTCTTTCAGCAGTAGAAGCAATTTGTGTGACTTTTAATCTTTTGTCAGCTCAGCCTGATCAGCACTTTTTGAAGAATGTAGAGCCAGTATCTCTGCTAATCCAGGTAAATCAGCCATATCTGGAGACAGACAGACAGAGAGGGAAGGAAGGGAAACTATTAAAACCAAAGATGGCCCATCTCAGGACTGAAAGGCATCAGTGAGGTACCTGATTTATAGGAGGAGAGTTGCCTTTCAGTCATTTTTAATGGAATATTATTAAAGGAAAATCAGGAGCTGTGAAACCTTTTGTGTCTCATCTCCTAATGTATTTATTTCGACAGCAGGAAACCCTGTTAACCCCAGTAGGTAATGTATTCCTTGTCTGGCACAGGTGGCAAGGTTGTCCCCTAGAAATTTTATTATGGAACTAACTCAGTTAAATATTTGCACATGAAAAGACTATCTCAAGGTTTCAGGGGCCTGAAATTTGTTTCCAAGGAAAACTGCCTAGTAGAGCTGCTGAATCTTCCTGCGTGTGGGTATGAAATACCATAATTTTCATGTCTCTCTGTTTTTTTTTCCTTTGCCACCGCAAATGAGTTCAGGTAGATAGATGACTAGATAGATGCTTGCCTATGGCAACATCAGCCTCTGGGCAAAGGTTGGGTCAAACTTCTGAATTGCTTTCCCATAATTTTTCAAGCAAGCTAACAGTTGAGATTGTTGTCATGAAAAGGAAGGCTAGTTCCATGTAGCAAATGGCACACAAGTCTCAATCCTGCAAACACATAAGCACCTATTTAATTTTCCGTGCTGTGAATGGTCTCCCAGCAGTTGCTGGCAATTCCCACAGATGACTGTATTGAAATGACAACCTCAAATCTGCCTGATGTAAGACCTGATGTAAAGACTGATGTAGAGACCATGATACCAAGGAAGACTAAAGTGAAGATTGCTGTACTGGACGTGTCCTTTGCTTTCTTCATTCC
>NW_010208245.1:63750-98796 GCF_000695765.1 Mesitornis unicolor
ATCTCTTTCTTAGCAAGACTTTCTAGTGCATGCTAACATCCTTACAAAGCTGCAAAAAACACTTATTCATTGCATTTCTAATCAGATGGTAGTGTTTGCAAGAGAGGAGGTTCCTAGAGGTACCCAGCATTTTGGCTAACGTAATGTTCAAGGGGCGTGCTCAAAACTAGAAGCATTTAGCAATTGATGTGTGAAATAATGATCCATGGGCCTTCAAAGCCTCTGTAAGAGATTGGCAAGTTGCATGTGTGCATCTTTACACTTTCCTGTGAAGTGTTTCCATCAAAAGGAATCACCCCCTAGAGTCATTGATTTGAACTGGAACAGTGATATGATGGGTAGTGTGTTTACATTCAGATGTTACCACCTCAAAAAAGGAGAATCGGTAAAAACACAGTTTTGGTTTTATAGGATCAAAAAAAGAGAACATCCCGGTGCTTTCATTTTCTGCTAGCTGTTCTAAGCAGGCTTTGTTTAAACAGCATGAAGGTGGCTATAATCAAATTAGGCAAAATCACATAGCAGCCTGATCAGGAAGGTGTAAGTTGCCTTCTTGCAGGGCCTCCTACGGCATGCCTGCCGAATGAGATTCGGTATGGCTTAGCGATGTGTGTCATCGCTTCTGTGTGGGCACACTATGAGGAACCCTGCCGTTATGCTTCTTTGGGAGTTTTTATGCAGCAAAGCAGTAAATGGAAACACAAAGTAAAAGCTGGTGGAGAACTAAGACCTCAAGCAAGCCAGAAGGCCAGGTTATGGTCTCAGTATCACTGGCATGAAGCTGACACGAATATATAACTATTGTAGCTGCTATTTGTAGCTTCTGAGTTTACCAGTGGCATATCTCAGCCAGACTGTGTTCTTCTATTGGAGGGGTCTGTGCGTGCTAATGCAGACATGGGTTGTGCAGCAGTGTGTGGATTGGCAGAGAGCAGTTTCTTGTCATACCTTGGTAATATCTCGTTCTGGTTCAGGATTAATGTTTCAATGCAACCATAATAGACAGATCCATTTAAATTCTGCTCAGGCTTTTCACACGTACCTGTGCGAGCTGAAATTGGGATTCATTAGAAGCACATGGTGAGCTCTAGAAAGCCAAGGCTGTATTTAATCAAATGGTGATGCAAAGGTCTTAACAGATATTTGGGGTTTGGTGCAGGCATGTAAGGATCCCAGTTACACAGGCCACAAGAGCTCTCAGATACTCTGTTTATGGTCAGGACTTCGTATTTTTGTTGGGCAGCGAAGCCCTGACCTCACACATTCAATGGAAAGTTTCCCAGTGGGCTTTGAAGAGATGGGCTCACAGAAAAGGCTACATTCAAACCAGTTGGAGAAGTGGATATTTTTCCCCAAATGACAAAATTATGATCTTGCAACAGTTTTCCATTAGCAAATTTCAAATAGTCAAAAGATTCTCCTTTTTTTTTAGCTGGAAGACATTTCTCCATGCAAAGTCTTTTCCTTTTCTTTTGAGAAAAAAAACCAGATTCTTAATTTATTCAGAAACCAAAATTTCCATCAAAAAGAGTGTTTCAAAAGCCAATTTTCAGGCAGATGCAGAGCTATTATTTCTTGAATCCAAAAACCACAGCACACATTCATCTACAGTTGCAGTTGGCTTCCCAGCCTCTCTGCCCTACATCTCCCCCAGGAGAGAGGACTTGAGAGTCCAGTCCTGTTCCTTAATCCCAGCCAAGCTGCATGTGCTGCAGCTGGTCCCCAAAATTTGCTGCACCACATAATCCAGCTATGCATAAAATACACTGATATACTTTAGGTTTCCTTAATATAATATTTTCCTAACTTTAGTACCCTCTCACACCCTCCTCCTCCTTCTATGCTTTCCTCCAAGGGCACATGACCCTTTTTAATTTTAGGTTTTCATTTTGTTTCGGTAGATTACATTTTTGTTTATTGCTTTCTGTCCCTCTGAGGTTCCCATACAAGACTTAGCTGCATCTGGCTTTCATTTTAAAAAAGTCCAAGCTTGCCTCTCTCCTGACCTCTTTGGGTTCTCTTTTTTCTGTTGTGGTTTTTTTTTGTTTGGTTAGTTGGTTTTTTGGGTTTTTTTGGTTTGTTTGTTTTTGTTTGGTTTCTTGTTCGTTTTGGTTTTTTGTGGATTTTTTTGTTTTGTTTTGGTGTTTTTTGTGTGTGTGTTTGTGTTTTTCATATCTAGGAAGCTCTTGGGTTTTTCTGATACCCTTTGACGTGGGATGATGGTCTGTCATCTCTGGCTGTGTTTTTAGAGGCAGGGAAGAATGAGAATGGAGTGTGATGATTGTTTAATTAAAATGTGTAATGTATATATTTGGAGGCGTGTGTATCATTTGTGCACATACGTACGTGTGTGCATGTATACATGTATTGCTGCTAATTGCTCTGAGCCTCTTTTGTGCTTTCCTGCACTAGCATTCACTGTTTGCTTCAGGGGAGAGAAAAAGCAGGGAGCACACAGAAATGTCACAGCTGAGAGGGTTTCTGTAATCCTCCAACATATGTTAAACATTAAAGCTCCTTCAGCAAGTCTGATGTGCTCACAGTCATCATGGGACTAGCAGTTAAAGCGCCCCAGTGCTGCCAGGAAAACGTTATCCTGGCCCTAATTGAGAGCGACTTAACTAATGTTTCATTTCCTAATTAGTCCTTGTCAGCCGCTGGAAGGCCGCGGATGCTGCTGGTGGCACAGGGCCCATCGCTGCTGTAATTGAAGTTGTTCTGACAGTATGGGGCTTTGGGGTGATCCATAAAGTAAGGCTGATGGTTTGGTACCAAATCGGGTGGCATAGGAGAGAGGGTCAAGCATCAGCTGAGGCTTACTGTAAGCGTGCTGTGCCAAACTTGAGTGGTCACAAATCAACGCTGAAATGACAGAGATGGCAGAATAACAGTGAGGGAATGAGAACATCACTCTGTGCCATGCACAGCAGGAGCCCAGGTGGCTGGAGAGGGGTAGCCAAAGGGAGCTGCTGGGACTGAATGGAGGTGGAGAGGAGAAGATCCTTTCCTGGAGAGCAGCTAATGGACAAGGACAGGTCAACCAGGGGGAATGCTGTGCTCATCCTTGGAGCACAGGGCACCAAGAAGTACTTTGCCATGAACTTGAATCTCAGAGCAGAGGAAAAGGCATCTCAGTGAAGAACAGTATCTTCCTGAAGAGGTCTTGGCCTCTCCCTGACATTAATCCTTGTTCTTCTCTGGCATGAGTTGAGTGAGAAATGCTCAGCCTCAGCTCCTTCACTTTTGAGCACTGTGGCTGAGGTCTTACCTTCCTCATCACTGCTGGCTGTCTCATCTCTGCTGCAATGGGGCATCCACATGGCTTTGGTGTTGATGTGCCAGCAGCAGAGCCAATCCACAAGGCAAGAGCAACCTCCTGCCACACAGGGGCCATGGGCATCTGACACAGTGTCACTTTGTGCTGGAACAGGGTGTTGGGCTGGTGACTGGGAAAGAATCCTCTTCCAAATGGAGATGGGAGAGGAAGAGGAACCGAGTTTACGATCAAATTATAGTCAGGAAGAAATTATTTCTGTTTGCTTGGCAGGGGGGTTATGCTGCCTTCACAGAATGTGCTTGCCAAAAGCTTTGGTAAACAGTGGACTGGGATGTATCTGGTGGAGGAACTTGGCTCCTCACAGAAATCCCAAGAGTTTTGAAAGGGAGCATCTGATCACCTCTGGACTTGGCAAACACAGGTGGCAGGTACCCGAAAGATGACTGGGCAACAGGGAGGCTGCAGAAGGAAGACACAGGCAGAGTCAGCTCTGAGGCTCACAGGCAGTGCATGGTTACCTGCTGACTTCCTCTGGTTCTGGGAAGTGGGGCAGATAGGATAAAAGCATCTCTGCAATGGGGCTCTGTTGACTGATGGGCCTCGGGTCCTGCAGCAGTGCTGGCCAAGTGCTGGGCTGCTGAAGTACTGCCCATGCCTCAAGCAGTCATGGCTCTCACAAAGGAGGTCTGCAGGCCACATGATGTGTCACAAGAGGGACACATGCAGTTTAACAGGCAGTGGTAACAGGGAGATGACAGCCCCGTTAATCCACAATAAATCCATGCCTCTCATTTCTGACACTGGCGACGCTGTCTTTTCCTTCTAGGGCTGTAGTTTTAGCTGAGTCTCCACTCAATGCCTTAAAAGGGAGGAAAAGCCGTAGCAAACCCTATGCACTTATGGGGATACCTTCACAGGTGCTTTCTGTGTGTGAAGGTGGGAGGTGACTGGGACTACCTCTATCTGGCATGTGGTATCAAGGAAAACACCCTGCAGCAGGCCCAAAATACAGACCCATAACTAGGGATAGGCAAGGGAAAGATGGGGCTCAGCCCCAGTGCACTCTTAGACTCAATAAGATGCCTCAGAGTCCACTGGGTGAACTGATACAGTGTGCTGCTGTAGCTACCCTGTGGGGTCCCTCACTGTCTCCAAACCATGGTGAAATGGCTACCTGGCCACCCCAGTTTACACAGGCTCTTCCTAGATTTCACAGGTGTCGGGCCAAATCCCGGAGTGGATGCACAAGTACCATGATGGCTAAGAAAAAGCCGACCAAGCCAATCAGCTCTCTGCTTAACAAACATATTTAGTGATCCAGGCTGTGAGTGGACAAGCATGGATGGACTTGTAGCACAGCATCAACTGAAAGAAGAGGGCTGGCACTTGGTACCAGGTGCTTTATTGACGTAGTGGGAGAAAGGAAGTTGGAGTGTGCTTGCCTATAAGGGCGATATTCAATATACATATCTTCCTCCAGAGACTCTCCTGCCAAGAACCCCATAAAGGAAAAGAATGGGCTTTAGGGTGCATGTGGAGCCCCACTGTGTATGTAGTTTCCATAGAAGCCACCCACACTATACAGCTTGCTCCTGGCACCTGCCCAGGTGATTTGTCCCTTCTTACCAATCAAGTTGCTCGACCTTGGTGCCCTCTGTGAAGTTGTGAACTCGAAGGCAGCATAATAAATTCCCACCTCATCCCAGGTGCCTGTCAGCCTGAAGCTCCTGCATTAAGGTGAAGGGGGAAAGATGGGGCTCCTGTCTCTTTACCAAAGCAGTCTGGCTCTCTAATGCCCCATTAGCATACCACACACACGCATTCAGCTTTTAATTAGTTACGTGGTGTGATAATTAAGTAGCATTTCTCCACAATTTTCCTCTTGTGTGGAGCAGAGGGGAGGGGGACGGCGCCTGTTGGGGATGGGGGTTGAGGTTGCTTTAACATTGTGAGTAATTGCGACCCCAAGGAGAAGCAGAAGCGAAATGAGAGCTCTCCTGGGGAAAGCAGTGGAAGCCCTGTGTTGGGCTCTCTCCCATCTCCCCTCCCACTCCCGCCGTCACTGGCTTACCCTCCTTCCCCAGCAATGAGCTCAAGTGGGTAATAACATCTCCCCTGGAGCCGAATGTATGCACCTTCAGATCCTGGTGGGCCAAAGGAAAGCCAGCCTCCTGCCTGGATTGACAGCTGATTGTACATATGGGACTGTTATGGAGAGGGGATGGGACTGGAAAAGGAGGGAGAATCACAGGCTTTTCCAGAGCTGGGAAGCTGTACGTGAAACAAAGGTGGAATAATCAAAAAGGTGTTTCATGGTGACCATGGGAGCAGAATAGAACAGGCAGAACGGAACGTGAGAGGAGCTCAGTGCAGCGCCAGAGCTGAGGGGGACAGTCCTGCGCCATGAAGTCTGTGTCGTATTTGGCTCTGCAACGTGTGTGGGAGGGGAAAACAGCTTTCCTACCGTCAGGAACAGCAAGGGCCCATGCCCAGCTGCAGCAGGGCAAGTGTGGCCCCCTCAGCAGGGAATCTCTTATTGGAGAGCAGAGCAGGTATAATTGATCCGTGCAAAGCAGTGGCAGAAATGAAATAAAGCCTATTACCAAAGCAGCCTGTTGTTTCAGCAGTGTACACGCTGCTGGGCTGCTTGTGACAGGGAAACAGATGGTAATTCTGCGAGCCCCGTGCATCCTGGCACACGTGTAGATTCAAAGAGTTGCTGCATCATGGAAGAGGCAGATGCAAGTTTGTTAGAATATGAAATAAAATACAATTGCATAATGAACTCGGCAGCCATACCATCCCTTAATCAGTTCAGAATTGTTCCCATTAAACATCTCCCCACTTCCCAATCAGAAACTCTAATGAAAATGAACCCTAAAATATGGTGGGCTTATCTGCTCTTAAGATATGCAGAGGCAAAAATTGTGATCCATCTTCAAAATAAGCTCCAGAAAAACCTTTGGAAAATTTTCCAGTAGTCCTCAGACTGATAGGGCAATCTAAATATCTTCTAGGTCTATGAGGAGATCACAGCCAAACCACGCCCTTGGGCTTTCATCTGCTAAGGTGAGGTTCAGCACATGACTTTCCTTGCTTGCCCTTGCACATCAGGCACTTCTGCTTTATCTGGGAAGGAGGGATTTATGTCCTCAAAGTGTAAAGCTCAGGGGATGCTGAGGCACAGGTACATTTTCTCCTCCTAGGAAGCCTTTCAGCAGTCAGTAGTGTGTGTCCTGTCACTGAGTATTGATAGACTTCTTGTTTTCACATTTTCCAGTCTGTTCCCAAATGGGTGAGGGGATGTCTCCTCGAGGGCAGCTCAAAATGGGTGTTAGATGTTTGTCCCACGTGACACAGTTTTCACAGTTGTGTCTTTGCTGCCATGAGGAAAATCCATTTGTCTGTAGCAATGGCCAGCAGCTGCTCCAGAGGGGCCTTCTCCATGCTGAGGAGAGGGGCTTTCTAGGAGGCAGTTTCACAAAGGTCGATTGTAAAAATGAAGTGTCGGGTCTTCTGTCACTGGCTTTTGGTCACTGCATACAAGAGGGCAGGGGGCACTGAGTATCCATGAAACGCTTTACAGATGGGTAGGGGGCTGAGTAAAACTAACACAGATGTTATACATCTTGGAGCTTAGGGTGTTGAGTGATAGGGTTGTGTAGTTCTGCTGGCGAGAAATGGGAGGCCTTTTGCCTCAATAGCAGATCACTTTCCTGTTTTTGGGCAACTCTGAGTATGAGACCAGTGCTTTGTACCCTTTCTGCTCTCCCAGCTGGCCCAGTGCCCCCCACTGCTGCCCTGCTCCCCAGCCCCAGGCCTATTTTACCCCAAGAAGATCACTCCTGCCCAAATGTGTTATGATATATGAAAGTGTCCAGTGGGAGAATCATCCGTAATTACCAGAACACTTTTTCCATTGAAGAAGCTAGGTTTGGAGTACAGGACATAAAAGACCGATAGAATAGAGCTTGATTGATAGCTGGCATGATTGCAAAACTACAGTACCTGCATCCAGACAGCTATAAATTGTACCACAGTGCCTATCAGCCAGCTTCTCTTGAAACATTTGATTAGAGCTTCTTCCAGCCACCCTTGGCCCTCCTCAGCTGCTAGGGAAAGGGCTTTTGTGTAAGAAAACCTTACATGATTCAAGCTCAAATCGTGTTCTAAATATTTGAAGTGATGTGAATTGAACACCCACATCTTTTTCTGTGGCGCTGAAACTGGCTACTAGAACTGCCTTGCAAAATGATTAAGTGTTCAATAGCCAAGGCATAAGAATTGCTTGCCCAAAATAAAATGACAGAAATGCCAGAAGATTATCTGCTAAAGAGGAGGATTTTTTTTTTTTGCTTTACTTTGTTTTTCATGTGCTCACTAGCCACTTTTGAGCAAATTACGGACTTTTGTTGTATCCCCCATCCTTGCATCCCTGGGGAAGGCGGCAGCTGGTTTCTGCCCTGAGCTGGAACCTGGCTGCCCTTACATCCCATTGAGAAACACCACAGCAGTGTCACACGGGCACTTAGGAGATGAGGCATGGTGCTCACTATCCTGAGTGCCATGCCACGCTCACAAGGCAACACTAGTGCCTTCACTAGTGGCACATTACTGTGACATGTGGATGCAGCAGCCCTTTCCTTCCATGGGGAGACTTCCTTGGGGAGTCTCTTCACTGGGTGTTCAGACATGTTGTAGCAGGACAAGAGTTGCCCCAGCCCGCAGAGGCAGTCATTAGCAGAACAGGGAATTGAACCCCACAGGTTTCTGCGTCCTGTCGTGCCCTCTCCAGGGAGAGCTCTGGGCCGAGGAGTGCCCAACCTACGTGAATATGTGAGTCACGTTTTGCTAAGCTGTGCACCTATGTGAGTGAACTACCAAGTGTAAATGACAATGGGCAGAGACCTCCCACGCAGAGCTGTCAGAATAGTGTGTATTTATTTATTTATTCTCTTTTTGATAATTCAGTTTAAATCAATGTGACACACACTAGTATGTTTTCCAGTATAAATCAACACCAAAATATAGTTCTGTCCTTGTTCTGGCTGGCATATCTGTCTGGTTGGCAGAGAGGGCTCCGGGGGCCTGACAATGAAACTTCCCTGGGGGAATGCACTTTTGCATTCACTTCCCAAATTGGCTATTGCCTCTGCAAGCACTTTTTCTTCTACTAATGAGAATAATAAGCTTTCATGTAGAGACACTTGCAACATGTGTTTACTGCTGTGAAAGAATTTAGATAGAGGCTTAAAGGAAAGCAAAATAAGGTATTGTCTGCGATATCTCATTGAGAACAATGTCAGTTTAAGCAAGGGAACTCAGGATTGCTGAGGATACTTGAACTTGGTTGTGGGGTTCTTTTGATGGAAGCAGAAACGAAATAAAACCACTTAACAGCTTTGAATCAAAATGCTGGCTGCATTTGGCAGAAATCTGTGAATCAAGTTATTCTTGTGTATGTAGCTATTAAGCAAAAGCTGAATACATTTCTCAATACTTGATTTCTTCAAGTATTTGAATGGGAAAGGAAGTAAGTACCACTCTACTCCCATGGAACAGGAGTGCAGAGGAGGGGAAAGGTTTTCACAAGCTGACTCCGAAGGCCGTTCTCCAGCTTGAGGATCCCAATTCTTTTTCTGTTTCCTCCTTGTCACAACATTCATGTGCTTCTACATCAAGACCCCAAACAGGTGAAATTTCAGCATGATGCTTATGCTGCATCCAAAAAAAAAAGCCCAACTGTGGAGGGCACAGGGAAGAATGATGGGTCTGTCTCTTTCCATGCACAACTCTTTTGCAGGCCTTGATGGTTCTCTTCCAAATGGAAAGACACAGGACCAGAAAGGTTTGCTGGCTGCTTTTCTTATGGAAAACAGGGGCATTCAGCTGCAACCCACTGACAGCAACAGAGCAGGTGAAAGGAAAGTTAGGCTTCAGCAACCATTATGCGATAGCTGCAGCTATGTCAAGGAGAGCTTTCCTCAAGGAGCTTTGGGATAATGCAACGGGCACAGCTGAGAGGGGAGAAGAAATAAACCCTAAGGAATTTGGGCTGTGGCCTCTTGCCCTCCTGTACATAGGAAATTACTTCCTCAATGCAGCTCACAACCCTGCTTTGCCTTCTAGGCACCTCAGCACCAGGAAGATGCAGACAAATTGGAGAGAATCTGGAGAACAGCAGCTGGGATGATTAAAGGGCTGAAGGACTGACTTATTAGGGAAGAAGATTAAAGGAACTAAATATGTCTAGGTTGGCTAAATGGCAACTAAAGACGGGGTATGAATGATAACAATCCACCAGCTTTTGAAGGATGCAAACATCTAGGAAAGAGAGAGAAAAAGAGGAATTCACAAGTCTGGTTCAAGGGGTGAACAGAAACTGACTGAGCATATGATAACTTAGGTTGAGTAACAAACAAACAAAAAGATCCCAGATAGCTGATGGGTGTCTTAAAGGAAATAGTAGAGGCTGAACTGTGAGTTGCATTTAAATAGATGCATATGGTAAGAACTGAGCCCCATGCTTCAGTCGCCTCCTATGTCTTGACTGTAGTCCATCAGCACTACAGCCCTTTCTAGGTCTGTCAGTAATTGCTGCTCCTCAGATCATGGCTGCTAACACATGTAAGCGTTGGAGAAGTCCATGCTAAGCACACCGCATCCATCTGCACTGAGGCCAGATCTATTAGCAGTGCGAAAGAGGTGCTGAGCTGATGCTGCAGGGTGGGAAGGCTGCTTAAGAGCACCTCATGTTCCCTTTCTGTCTCATTTTGGGGATCTGAAGCATTTAAATGTGCTATTATCTTTGTAACTTTATCTTGCCAGTAGGATCAGAAATCCAGTTAAAGATTTCATCTCCTTCTCATTTCCTTCCTGCAAGTTGCATGGCTGTTGTGCAGTGCATGTGCTGAGCTGCCAGAAATTCTGCGTGTTGAGAAACTTACTATAAAGACAGCACGAAATGGAGGTGTCAGGAACCTTCGTGCTGCTAATTAAGCTGGTATGCATGGAAACATAACTGTTGTCAGTATTTAATTCTGTTTTGTGCCTTAAAGGTCTGTCCTCCTGCCCTGCAGCCCCTCGACTCTCCTTCTCCAGCATCTCCCTTGCCAGCTCTGCCTGCACCCTTGCCCTCAACCACTGATGCATTCCATCCTCCTGTGTACATGAGCTTCCCCCCTAAAAGTCCCTCGCACATTATCTGGGGGCTCTGTACCCCTCTCACTTAGAAAAGTCTCCAGATGACCCACTATGACATTTCCCAGCCTGTGCCTGCAAGGATGACAAAGCTGTCTCCTGGATGGGTCCCTTGCATTGCCTCTGGTAAGCCCAAAGTAGGTCTGTGGAGAAACTGAATCTGTATGTTTTGGGAGAGTGCCTTGGCAGGGAAACGCCTGGGCTGGACTGTGTCCCAAAACAAGGTCCTCGCATGCAGATTTCACAAGTGTCTGGGGAAGTTGGATGTAAACAGCCAAAGTATCATTTGCAAGAAAGAGGGAGCATCCTGCATTTCTCTCATCAGTAAATAGGTGGCACAAGACCTAGAGGAGGTGGTGCTCCTTGCGGTATGCTTGGGTTAACAGTCCTTTCCCAGCCCCTCTGCGCAGGCAGGCTTGTCAGTGAGGATGATGCTGAGTCCTCCTTTCTGCGCTTGGAGATGAGGCCTCTTCAGCCCTGTTTATGCTCTGCTTGCCTCTCCTCGCTGCGGTGCAAGCTGTGTGTGGATGCAGGTATGGCCCTCCTCTGGAGTGATGGCCCGGCACCAGCTGTGCTGCAGAGGACAGTGCTGGCTCAATTGCTTTGTGCGATCTGTAGGTCTACATAGTCAGCCCTCCACAAGGTATGGATTTATTGGGATAAGAAAGGTTGTAAGGGGGTTTCCACCACATAACCAGCCCATGTTGAGTGTTCTTCCTTATTGCATGGTGCAGTACAGCCCTCCCACTGAGGTCAGTGCTTGGTGTACCCCTTGACACACACGCACAAATAGCCAATATTGCCCGTAATTCCCTGTCACTATGGATTATCTATACAAACAACAGAGAGATGCTTGAGAGGTCGAGGCAGGCAGGATGTAGTGCCAGCAGAATACAATATGGGGGTGTGTTCCCCTACAATAAGTTCTGCACGATTTAGAGCCAGCCCCCCCACACACATGTGATCAAGTATACTGCCTGCACCCTCTCCCCTCCTCCCTCTGCCCCCCACTTTTGCAGAGAGGCTGTTTTGCAGAAAACACCATGGGGAAAGCGGCTTTTGCTAAATGTTTTATAACGTGCCAGGGAACCTTTATCAAACATTTAATCCCAAACCTGGCTTTGAAGCAGGGAGGCATACAATTCCGTAATTAATTTTTTTTTTTTACCTTCTTTTGCTAATCGCTGATAAAAAGCTTAATTCTATTAACAACTCGACTTGACAAATTGCACCGTTCAACGGAAGCATTTAGAAATTAATTACGCATTTTATTGCATTAGATCGGATAAACAGGGGAGCGCCGGCTGAGCAAGAGAGGAGCATCAGCACAGGGCCCACTGTTGGGATGGTGGCTGCTCTCTCTACCAGCTCCAAATGTGTGGTTTACATGGCTGGAGAATCGCTGACGGGACTGTTTTCCCGTTTGTTTGTTCTGGTCTCTTTGCTGATTGTATAAGTTCCACGTAGGAGAGTTTATTTTTGTAAAGGTGAATTGCAAAGCTATGGTGAAAATTCAGCTAAGCACAAATTTCTGTGCTGAACAGCCTTCAGGGGGGATAACCGGGCTCTGTGAGTCTGAGGATAATAGGAATATGGGATGTCTGAATGTGCTGTGGGGTGCAGAACCGGTGAAGTGCTGTGGGGCACAATGGGCAGACTGGGACAGGGGGAGGTCCAGTACACAGTATGTACACCTGACAAAAGAACCTGTTTCTTTATATATGTGCATAGATACAGATGCATATGTGTATAAACATGCATACCTACATGCACACACATGCATATAGGCGTAGATACAAATATGTTGTCAAATTCCCTGGTGTGAAATTCAGAAACCATTCCTGGTTTGTTGAAGATAGTCTAAAAAAATAGGGGAGATAAGAAACCAAAATGGCATGAGTTTTATCTACCATCCTAATATGCCATACCTGTCCACAGCAAGATCTAAGGATATTATGATTCAGAATTGCCTTACTGAGCATCTGAGTTTGCGATGCAGTTTTCAATCTAGGTCCTGGTTTGAACCTTGCTGACATTTGGAAGGAGATTTGGGTTCATTCCTGTTAACCTGGAATGCGTGGGTGGCATTTCTCCTTCCTTCCAGCCTTGCTGACTGTGTGCTGGGCTGGTTTTTTTCTCAGCTTTGTTTTTATTTCTTAGAGACACATCAATAACCTTTCTCCTTGGCTGTAATCCATATAGTTGTGACCCTGATGAGTTTCAGTCTGAATCTGGAAAAGGCAAGGAGAAGAAAATGAACTTCATTTCTTGCTGCTGCCTCATTTTCTGTTTGTGGGCTGGGTAAACGTGGGTGCCTATAACCAGCCCTGTCAGCCGAGAAGCCTTTTCTCTGGGTTGGGACGTGCGTGGACGTCGCTTATGTGCTCTGAGGCAGCTCCATCTGCAGGGAAGAGAACACAGGCGATGGGCATGAAAGTCCACACACCAGAAATAGAGATGCTTCAGGCCAGGTTGAGCCCTGCATTTACTTCCGCTGTGAGTCCAGGCACAGCGTCAGGAGAGGGAGGCAGCAGCGATGACTGAGGCCAGGCTGCCCAGGAGAAAGCCTGCTCCCACAGGGAGGCAGGGAGTGACCTGTCTGCACCGCTGCAGCTCCTTGTTGTAAAAAACCAAGCCTGCTCCAGCCCAGGTTGAATCCCCAGCAGCCCCAGCCACTCTGGGCTCTGCAGTCACATTATCTCTGTCCTCCCTCCTGTTCGCATTGGCACGCTCGGCCTGCAGCTGCTGGCCACAGCTCTGGAGCACCAGTCACACAATGCTCTTCTGGTGTCTGCTTTCACAGCGCTTTGCAAAGACAGCAGCTGGGGGCTCGGTTAGCCCTGCTCCCCTTGTTGCAGGAAGCAGAGGTGCGGAGGTGTGGGGAGGTGGCCAAGGCACCTGGGAATGGATGAACATGGGAACAGGGAGGTCAGTCGTGCCTTCTCGGAGCACATCTCTTTAGATAGCAAATTTCCTTTACTTTGGAGGCATTGATTCTAATTCTCCACTTTCAGGCTTATTTTTCACTTTCTAACCTTTATTGGGAGAAATTAGTTTGTTTGTATAGTGAGATGTTCAAAACCAGGTAAGAGATGTCAGGGGAGCAGGGATTGTCTCTTTTTTTTTCCCTCTCAGAAAACGCAGAATGAAAAATGTTTATGATTTGCAAAATCGTACATTGAGTTCATAATCTCTTATTGCATCTCGAGTGTTTTTGACTCGAAAAAAACTCAGCTGAGGCTGCTTTGGTTTGACAGAGCTGGTGGTGTGAACACTCCTACACGGGTATTTTTCACAGGCAGCAGCTGGGAACCAGAAAGGGAAACCCAAGAAGAGGTATGGCCAGTCTTAGATAGTTTTTATTAGGGAGGGGAGCGTGTGGGGTGGGGAGTCAAGGGGCTGTTGTGCTGAAAGGTAGTCAGAGCGTAATCTAGTTGTGGGAGCATGAGAGAGGCTGAAACAGATATACAGATGGTGCATGGCAACTAAGAAAAGAAACATGGTGAAGGAGTGAAAGAAAAATAAATAAAAGTTAATAGAGCTAAGCAAAAATACTGAGAGGAAAAATATAGTGCTGCTGAAAGAGGGAACAGAATGAACTCAGAGACAGGCCACAGGGACGCTGCAGAGAAAAAATTAACAATAAAAGATAGATCACAGCATGCTAGATGGCAAGAAATAAACAGCAAGTTTAGACAATTTCAAGAAAAACTATTGAGTCAAAATGTGTAGAGGAAAAAGGGAGGGAGAGGAAAGAAGGCAAGGTGGGGGAAAAGGAATTCAAAGGCGCCTTTGAAAAGAATAATTAAGTGACTAAGGCATCAGTGCCAAATTACTCTGATACTCCAGAGGCCGAGGCATTCAGCAGTGAAGCCTGCAGGGATTGCTGGGGAGCAGGGACAAACAGAGAGGGCCGGGAGCCTCCCAGCCTGCCCTCCCTGGGGGCTGTGCAGTCCCACACTTTGGGTCTGGCATACTCTCCGTGAGGAGGAGTGGTTTAGGGAAGAGATGCCTGGAAAAAATGGGGAGAGGAGAAATGCATCTGCCTCAACAAGCATCCCTGCCATGGGATCTCTGCTGCTTTCGAGGCTGGGTGTGCCCTTCCTGGGACACTTGCTCTCAGCTTGCAAAGCCAAGCCTGGTTTTTGGGGCACCAAGCTAGCATTACACACGGTAGGAACTAAGGGGCAGTACGGCAGCGGGGTCCGGTGAGGCAGGAGGAATTTATTAGTATTTAAAACTAAATCAATACACTGCCTGAAAAAATGATCCTTTGCCCTGAATATTAATGTCAATTTGGCGTATGATAATTTAAATTTAATTTAGCTGTATAGGATTCCTTCTCAGCCCTATGCATGACTGGACAAGTAATTTTGCAACATGACTTTATCCGGCCTTTGTGCCTGTAAAGCCATCAAAACACGTTCAGCCACAGGCCAGGATTTCCTCATCTCCTCTCTCCCCTGGTCCCCTGCTTTCCTCTTCTGCCTTGACAACGCTAAGCTTGATGGAGCATGGCAATGTCTGATGGCGAATGTGAAAACAGTAAGCAAAAAATTTTCACTCTTGCAGAGTGAGCCCTGGCAAAGCCACCGCTGTGTTCCTTGCTCAGGATCCAGGAGCTATTAATAGAGGTCTGCTAAGGTTTATTAATTATACTATTATACCGGGCCGCCTTCAACATGAATAGCGTGCACATTTTGTTCCCATTTCCCTATGTCTTTCTGTCATCTAAAAAGGCGTATGTCAGTGCAAAAAAATTTTAAAAGGGCAGGAAGCATAGACAGGGAGACACCTTCCAATAGGAGCATCCCAGCCCCGATGTACTCAGAAGACCTTTGTCCTGAGAGCTCAGCCTGTGCTGCTGCTGCGGTTGTAGCTGGGCAAGACAGGAAAACTTGGTGTCCTCAGGGTGTTGAGCAAATCGGACTTTTTCCTGAATTCTGATCTGCGCCAATTGACAGCTCCCTGAGAAACCCACCAGGTGAAACACGTCAGTAAGACTTCATTATTTACAGGGCTGACATCTAGAAGTGCAGCTGAGCACCTCAGCTTCCACAAATAGAAGTCAACATGACCTGACAGGACTTTGATCTCCTGAAAATAACACCAGGTTTCTTCAGGCCAGCAGTGGGTGTAGGGCTTTGTGGGCAATTTGCAAGGGACTTTTCAGGTCCCTTTGCTGAAGAGCTTAGCCTTTAAGAGCATGATCCTGTAAATCTGTGCTTAGGCAACTAGCCCATTGAGTTTAATGGGATTACTTGTGCAAGCAAGGCTTTGTGAGACACAGCCGTAAGGGTTAGTGGAAATATATGGAGCTGCAACATTGCTGTGTAGCGTGAGGGAGATGCATACAGCCCTGGGAATACCTACCCGAATCCTTGAGTGGCCCACCCACAAATGGGTGCCATCTCAGGCTGACCAGGTTTCTTCCCTGGCTGCTCAGTGCATCACTCAGGCTGTGAGCTGGGCTGGGAAGCACTGGTGGGGCTGCTCTGCTTCCTGTAGCCCCTCAAGTAACTCAGCCTCTGTCTGTACACAGGCTTGCACATTTTCCAGTGTTTCCGTTGTATACCCAGTTTGTGTTGTGCTGATTTTGTTGGTGATGCAGATGTTACAGTCCGGTGGCATGTAGGAGGGAAGGGTGGATTTTACAGCTGACTGTAATATTCACAATGTGTGTAATAAGTTAGGAAAAGCTTACTTGCTGCCAGAAAATACATCAATAATCCCAAATAATAAATGAGCATGAGAGTTGGTTATTTCCTTTGCTATCACAAAAACGCTAGCTTTCATCAGACACTTTTATTTTCTCACTCACTTTGTAACTTGTAACTTGTAAGTGGGTTTGGTCAGCAGCACAGCTTTCTCCTGATTTTAATGAGGGGAAAAAACCTGGATCAAGGCTTGCCCTGCAAGCTATTGCCTCTTAAGGAACCATTTGACATGAGTTTCAAGTGCTGTTCAGCTCCAGATTTTGCAGTCCTGTGATGTCTGTCCAGGAAACCCAGTAATGTTCTCCAGATGGCATTTTCCAGAGGATGGCATCCGCTCGACATAGATGTGATTTCTACCTCTATGGGGATGGGCAGGGAGGAAGGATGACCTGGCATCTCCCCTTCCCTGGCAGAAAGCTGCATTGAGGATGCGTCCCCCCTCCTATGCTGTACCCCAAGGAATTTGCCCTTCGCTGTCCCTGGTGAGATTTTCCATGCCTGAGGATGTCATCCCGTCCCCCTGCTCACCCTCCCTTCCATGCTGCCTGCCTCTCCACTGGACTGGGGCCGTGACATCACCTCACCAGCTGCTCAGCTTTTTGAAGTCAGCAGCATCATTTTTGCTGGAAGTGCTCCCAGGCCCTGCTGCTGCTGGGAATAGCGAGGAAACCACAAGAGTCCTACCAAAAGCTGGACGTCGGTGCAGCCGGTCTGAGCTGCCAAACCTTCCTCTCTTTTTTCTCCCATCGGTTGAGGTGGTCATAGAATCACAGAATGGTTTGGAAGGTTGGAAAGGACCTTAAAGATCATCCGGTCCAACCCCCTTGCCATGGCCAGGGACACCAACCACCAGACCAGGTTGCCCAAAGCACTGTCCAGCCTGACCTTGAACACTTCCAGGGAGGGGGCATCCACAACTTCCCTGGGCAACCTGTGCCAGTGTCTCACCACCAGTGATTGGCAGCCTCCTGGGCTGCTGGCTGTTGTGGCCACAGCATCCTTGAAGCCAGTGTCTCAGGGTTGATGCTCCCTGTCTGAGGCCATGAGCCCCGAAAGGGCCTTGCAGAAAGGCAGATGCCATGCTCGCCTGTGCGCTTGCCTCCCTGCTTGCACGTGTGCGAGCTTGTGGGCTTGGCACGCGTGCTCGGACAGGAGAGGAGAGGAGGAGTGGGAGGTGTTGGCTGCATTTTCAGAAGCGTCTGCCCTGCATGCGTGCACTGCCTCCTGAGGGCTCCGATCTGCAACTTGGTGCCCAGCTCCTTGTAGACTTCCTTACAGAAGTCAGGTTCAAGCCATCTTAGCGGACGTTCATCATGAGGGCTGGGGAAAGCAGTCAGTAATGACTAACCAGAGAACACATCTTCATCTCTGGGGGAGGAAGTGCTTTTTCCCTCCCATATTTAAATGCTCAAGAGAAGCCATCCATGAGGATGAGTGTTACGCAGCAGTTGGGATGGACATGTTTGTCACCTTCTGCGTGCGGGTACCCTGGGCTCTCCATGCTGGTGTTCCCAGATGTGCACGTCTGTCTTCGCTGGGGAGGAAATCAGCTTAGCAGGGTTGACATGGTGGGGGGAAGGCACCTGCTCAGGCACACAGACATGAGGCTGCGTAGGGGGTGTGCTGTGCCGTCCTCTGCATGTGTTTGCTGGCCTGCATACATCCCCTGCATCTAACTACGAGGATCGTTAATATAGCCAGCAGCAAGATGGGCAGGGAGCCTCTTAACAAGAGTTGACACATGAAGAAATAAGGCTTTTGTCTCTGTTGTACATTAAACGATTCATGAGGTTTGGGCTTGAATAAGACATTTAATGAACATTGACCTGTTTGGGCTGCCTGCAGCTGGTCATTTCTCACCAAGGGCTGGGTGCTTTTAAAGGCAGAATAAGGAGACGTGAGCTTTGAGTTATAAGATTTTAACAAATAAATGGTATTTCCTATTTACCTTAAAATGGAGAAATAGAGGTGAGTGCTAATAGCTCTGTTTCTAAGTGTCTGGAACAATGGCAGGTTTGTTGACATGGTGAAAGTGAGGATCCTTTGTGAATAGCTTTATTTATTTATTTATTGCTGAAACTATTGGTTTGGTGGTACAGCAGCAGGGTCAGAATTCCTGCTTGTTTTTCAGCAGGCAGCTTTTTAGTTCTCTGCTTAGATCTCACGCAAGCTTGTGGGGCAGAGTAATGAGAAGGGAACTATTAGAGAACAGAGCAGACCTTGTAAGGTTGGCTAATTGGGAGTCAGAGGAAGGGGGAGGCTGCTGAGAAGACTGTGAAACCTTTGCCTGTGTTTACAGGGACGTGTGGTTACCTCCACTGGTGTCGTCTTTCTTGTATATTATGCAAGATCACTTCCCTTCACTCTAAAAGAAGAAAGAAAAAAAGAGATAGACATGTTTACACACTTTAAATGTTCAGAAATAAAACTTTACAGGTCTGCTGTTATGTTGCTGTGCTCCCACTTGATTCACTCCACCAGTTTGTATGATACTAACAAGAAGCATCAGATTTAGCCTTTGCAGCTCTTTTCTCTTTATGGAGGGTCAGTAGCTGGAGTAGTAGGAGGCTGCGTTCACTCCTGATTCTCCTGGACTTAGACATTAAGCACCAGCACCAATGCAGCTCCTTGGACCCTTCAGCCTTCCTGATGTCTTTCTCCTTGGTTCTCGATAGGTGGCTTTTGGTTGAGCTCCTGGTGGGAGCCATGTCCTCCCCCAGCCCATTTCTCTACCCAGTGCCCAGGTGGAACACTTGCCAACGCTTCAGCAGAGAGACCAAAGGCCAGAAGGACCTGCAGGCCCTGGGCGCTCCCTGAGCCCTGCATACGGCCTGTCCAGATTGGAGCCCAGGGCTGAGGCAGTTGCAGGAACGGGGCTGCACCGCCATTGCCAAAGATGTACTGCAGCTCACTGCCAACGAAGTACTGCAGCTTTGTTTGCTTTCGGGGGGCGTTTCTTTGCCGCTGGTTTAGAGCACAGCTGCTGATTCCCCATACTGTAGGAAGCAATGAGGTTGCCTTTCCCTCCCTGGCACACACAGCCCCGCTGTTCCAGCGCTGGGGCACAAGCTGGCAGCCCCAAACAGATGGTGCTGCTTTACGCTCAGCCTGCACCATTGCCCGAGGCAGGCAGCAGGCGTGTGCACACCCATCAGATAATATAGGAGACAGTATCTCAACATGATGCTTTTGTCCATCCATTCAAAGTGGAGAGCAGCTCAGCCTTGGGACACCAGTCCAACTGGTCTCAGCAGCATGGTTCTTTTGGAAAGGCACATTTTCCTCCGCTTCAAAAAGTCCTGTTTATAATCCCAGTCCAGCTTTCACTACAGCAGCGAGGACTTTTGTTTTGGCCTCCCTATAATAACGAGGCATTTTGCTCCAGAACAAAGAATCCTGTTTTAGCAACAGTGTCTATTAGTGCATATTAATGTGCTAAGTTGGTGTAATTCGTTTTAGCACGTAATTTAACATTTATTTTAACGCTTTCTACCTCTGCACTAGATTAATAGCAATCTTATCACCTATTGATGGGAGGCAGCTATTTGGGCTGTTTAGCCTTACATGCTCTGGCATTTAGTTCACTCTTTAGATTCTAGCATTTCAGCATGAGGGTCTTATTTTTGTTTGTTGTTTTTTTTTTCAGCAGCTTCTTCCAAACCTACAACTATATAAATAGCGATTACTGCTAATGCATCTAGTACACTACATAAATTGATAAGAGTTTAGAAATGTTGTGAAGGAGAAAAATGCAAAATGATTTGGGATCTTTAACGGTCAAAAAGATTACTGTATTGGTTTTATATCACATTTATCTTCCTCACATCTCCAGCTCCTCATGTCCTTAAATCACACGCTCCTCACATCAGAAGGGGGATCAGCAATGTTGTGGCCTCAGTGGAGGAACATAGTCCAATGGTACAAAATGCCATTTTCTTTGCATCTCTGCTGACTCAAGTTGTTACTGTAGGTCTGTATGAACTTGCCTTTGAGATCTGACCAGGTCATGCCCCAAGGTGTTGGTTTTTGTTAGCTAGCCGTGGACACCAGAATTTACAGATGCAGCTTTAAAATAATAAGTTTTATAGTTGCTTCCTTTCACCAAATAAATGCCTGCCCTCAAACACGCAGGCGAGAAACTATAGCAAGGGATTAACACAGGAAGATGATATGCCATGCACAAATATACATCGATGGCCTCAGGCTTTGACACCAAATTATTATGCTAATACCATGCACACTGGTACAGCGATTGTTTGGAAAGGCAGTGTCTTTTAGGAGTGGGTTAAAAATGTATTTGATTATTTTCTCATAGGGCTCATCCTGTAAAACTAGTTATAAGCCCAGCCTGACACTTGGCTTCCATGAGATTTGTAGCCCACGTCTTGCTTCCCAGAGCTGTGGGAGCTCCCTGGAGCACAACCATACTGGTTGATTACATGCCCTTGGGTCCTATCACTTGGGAGCCTGCATCTAAGAAGCTGGAGAGGGTAGGCAGACCCGAGACCCTGGCACTGAAGCCGTGCTGAGTGGCTCTGAAGTTTCCCTGCCACCAAATGGCCTTTGCTCAGTCAGAAGGAGACTTGTCACATGTGTCTGGTGCTTGGGCACAAACTGAGCCTGATGGCACGAAGGAAACTTTGCATGGTTGTAAGTGGTGCCTCAAAGCCCTCTTCGTATGAGACAGAGACAAGTGTAGAGGCTCCAATCCGTATTGTGTATCTGTCTGTGAAGGCTGAAGAGTAGAAGATGTGGTTGTACTTGTTTTCTGCTTTGCTGCAGAAATCTTGGAAACCAGCCTTCAGACAGGAGAATCACAGCCTCTTTCACTGCACATGAGAGAGTCAGGCAGCCTATCGCTCTATCCATCCTTTGGTGTGCATTTTCTCTGTCTCTCTCCCTTTGCCCCACCATATGTGGCACGTTGGATGTGCTGCCCCCCCCTCCTGTTTTCTGCCCTAAGGTTGTTGTGAGCTTGAGAGTGATGTCTAGTAGCGCTCTTTATTGCACATGGTACAGAGAAATATGAGGATGGCAGCCCTACAGAAGCAGATGGCATCACACGCCTGGATCTGTTTCCTCAGACAAAGTAGGATGCTGCAAACTGGTGTTCACTTGGTAACATCTACTTGAAATACTAGTGGGTACTGTACCGTTTGGAGAAGCAGGCAGGCTGTTACTAAGGCTCACATGGGCAGAGTGTAGTGAGGGCATATAGGTAATGGGAATCCTAGACATTTCTGGCAGTGTCGCAGTTAGAGGAGAGGACAGGATGCCAAATGAAAGAAGTCATAAGGAGAGGGTGGTTCCTCTACACCCCACTGCATGCAAATGCATGCCCATCTCCAGCAAGGGTGGCCAAGAATAAAGGGACTCACTATTTGGGAAGAGGAGTCACATGTGGACTTGGCTTGGACACCTCTGACACAGACTGCAAAGGCTCAGTTTCTCTTGAGGCTGTTGAGGAGTGGAAACACATAGTAAATACCCTTTCCAGGTGATTAGCATGCACATTCAACGGAAACTGCAGCACGGCAGGGTTTGTAACACTGGCAGGAGAAGGCCTCTGCACCACCTGTGTGCAGGGTGGTCCTCAGAGGAGCAGGTAGGACGAAAGGTGGGGGTGTAAAGAGACAAGCAAAGAGCAAGGACGTCTCTATGCGAAGGGGACTCACTGAAGGGAGGGAAGAGGGAGAGACTGATGAACTGTGTGGAAAAGAGAAAGGATTAATTAGACCAGGGGGGAAAGGGAAGATTTGCAGCTCAGGGATGTCAGAGGCACTAGCAGTTCCAGGGTGGCAGCCCTCGGAGCCCCCCCACCCCATCCCTGAGGCACCCCACTTGTCAATGCTGTCCCCGTCTGTCAGACAGGAGCCTCCATCATTTCAGCTTGCTGGCCCAGTCGCTCCATGTTAACTCATTTCTGATAATTACCATTTTTCAGAACTGTTTTGACTGTTAAAAAATGTTGTGTTTTTTTTTAAAAAATAAGCTGATTAGAAGAGACTACTCATTAGCATAAGCTCCTTGCCGTTCAGCCCTCTTCCTAATTAAAAGCACTCATCTGTGGAGACCTCGATTCTCCCCTGTCCTCTGGGCTAGCTTTTTGGACATTTTTCCCTGGCAGTTTGCTTTATTTTGCCTCATCTTCCTTTTTCTAGTTTCCTCTCCAGCAGCTTCCTGGCAAGGGTAGAAGAGGACTCAGGCAGAGAGAGGCTTAGGTATTTAGTACGAGATGAAAACCGGGATGAATTTGTTGTTCCTTAAAGCGTCGTATTCTGTTTATTGCTGCTGGGCTTGGGAGCAGGGCAGCAGTGTGTCGGCTCCTGGGTTCACAGGAGATGCACCTCCCGGGGCAGTGATCTCCTCTGGTCTAAACAGTGTTGGGCCGGTGGCATGTTTGGATGGCAGATCTATAATGCAAATCCAGGGGCGCTGGTGGCTATGCAGCAGGTGGTCCTCTTGCTCTCGTTCAGCAGTAAGCCGAGGCCCCAGCAAGGGATGAGCTGCCACTGTGCTGTGGGGAGGGCAGCTTTTATGGCAAGATGCAGAGGTCCCCACCACATAAGAGATGTGATGGCTCTCAACATGTGTAGCCCCACTACTTTGGAAAATTCCAGAGCGAAAAGCTATTTTCTGTCCCTGTTAGTGTCCCACAATGGTCTGAATTAAATAAAGCAGCCTCCTTCATTCCATCCCTTAGTGCTGCCTGTTTCTAAGCAGCTGCTGCGTTTAGCCCTGAAGTGGCTGCATTTATGAGCCCACTGAGGACTCTCGCCTAGGGGGGCTCTGGAAACCTGCGGCAGAACTGGAGGGCCCTGCAAATCGTACTTAACACCTTCTCAGCATTAGCGATTAAAACCCTGAGGCAGGAACAGCATTTAAGCTGTCCTGCATCAGTCCTTCCCTGTAGCCAGCTCGCTGAGTAGGAGGTCACATCTGTGGGGTCGACAAGTGGCTCACTGGTGCTCTGCAGGTGCTCAGGAAGAAGGGAACTGCGTGGACCCAGCTCACCTCCAGGTGTGGAAGGAGTTTTCTCCAGACAGTGTGGTTTAGAGCTCTGTTCACTGCTGAAGTCTTCATGTGCTGTGAAATGATGGTGGACCTTGAACTACTCCAGCAACTGTTTGTTCTCCTAAGGAAAATGTCCATGCTTCACCTGTGAAATACGGCAGATGACTGCAGTCAGCAAAAATTTTATTTCTTCATTTAAGATGCTCTGTTCTTGGCTATACTCACTTGTCACTTGATGCCACTAATGAGGAGGGGTTAAAGGCTCTGCTTGCAGGGATGGCTTGGACATCAGCTTTTCCCTGAGCAAACTCAGGGCTGGCTGGCAGGGACCTGTAACCCATCAAAGGAACTTTAGGAGACCGCAGACCTTTTTCCTTGTCCCTGTTTCCGTCTCATTCCCTCAATGCAAAGGCTAAAAAAGGGTTGGAGTAATTCCAGTTCACATGGGAGGAGTCTCCAAGTAACTGGGTCATTCGACTTGACTTTACAGCACCTTTTGCTCCTGGAGCAAAGTGTAAGGATTGGAGCTGGGACCAGGTTTGGCTCAATATCCCAGCTCCCCATGCTTTCAGTGTCTTACGCTTAGCTCTGCAGGAGCTGACACAGCTCTGGAGAAGTGAGATCAGCGTCTAATTTGCGTCATGCCTCAGCACCTCTAGTCTGACTGCAGGCTCTTTCTTCCTAGGATTCCTCTAAAAGCCAGAAAAGAACAGCTGATTTCCAGATCCGGGAGGGATTTGGGATAGCTGGCAGGTTAGATACACTGGAGCTAATGGTCATCTCTTCTGCATCAGCTTTCCACTGGTGGAAGTCCATTGATTGTAACGAGGTGATGCCTGATTTACCATGACAGTCAGAAAAGCAGCACTTTTAGTTTATCCATTTCCTTTAGCACTGTAAAATGAAACTCATCTGAACTGAAGAGAAGAATGGTCTAGTCGCGTGAGAGACTTACTCCGGTGAAAAGTGCTGCCCTTTCATACAGACTCTTTGTACTCCAAAACCCACCCTTCGCTCCACCATCCTCCTTCCCTGCCTTCTCACACAGTGCCTGTAAATCCCTTGCTGTGCTGCACGTGTCCGTCTCCTCTGAGCTAGGGTGTGCTGTGCTGGGGCCATTGTATGTCCTGGGGGGGATGGAGTTAGCTATTGCTTATACCACAGCACATCAAAAGTAACTTGACGGCAGTTTGTGGCACTGCAGCAGTCAGGCCCCAGGTATGTGTTCAGCCAAACCATGGCTGCAAAGTCACATTTAAAAGGTCAGGAACGATGTTCTCAGCTCTCGCTTTCCATCCCCTCTCCGTGGATCTGCTCCGCTTGCTTGACTGTCATTTCAAAGCTGTCAGCCAGGCTAAGGTCTCACCTGAAATTCTGAAATAACCTGAAGTGAACAGCCTGATAGTCTGCAAAGGTCAAGGCAATGCCTCGGTTCTGTGAAGGGCCAAAGTCATTCATGGTTTCACTCGGTTGATTCAGTAATGTTACACCAGGATGAATTCGGCTTAAGGTTGTGGCTCCACCTTCTCAATCAATAATCCAGCCTTACCTTTGCAAAGAGTACATGCTGCCGTCCTGCTTTCATAGACAGGGAAACTGAGGCAGGGAGTCAGGCGGGAGTTTGCATGTGGCTCTGCAGGATGCCAAAGGACATGCTTTGGTATGTTGCTTTTCACCAGCAGAGATCCTGGTGTCCTACAAAATAAGTGAGCGTTGTTATCCCCATTTTACAGTTAGAAAAATGGAGCCATGTTGAACTTGATTGGGCAGCACCATGTGTCCTCCAGAGCTGCCCTGATGCCACCAGAAGCCAGTCCCAGCAGGCGTTAGGCTAAAGGCTGTGGTACTCTCTAGCTCTGAAATCTTTTAGGGAGGACAGATCAGCTGTCCATCCCTTTGCACCAGGCAGTGGCCACACTGCACCTATGGATAAGTAAGAGAACACGAAACAGAAGGGAGTGAAAGCTTTCATGGAGGGGAGGTGGTCTTGTTCTTCCTCCATCCCAGCAGCTCTGTGTGCATGGCAGTTCCAGCATCCTTCTCAAAATGGGAACAACAGGCATGTGTTCATCTGTCTCTCCCCAGCTTGTGGCACAGGTGAGGCTGCTGCTTTTTAAGAGAGTGCTTTCCTGTCATGAACAGGCATGCAAAGCGCTGTGTGCCTGTCAGCCATGGCAGAATCAGTAGCATCTTCATGGTGGGTCTTGCCAGTACAAGCCCAGAATGAAGAGGTGAATGTTATATGGGAACAAATTATTCCCCCCACCACTGCAGGGGATAGGTGGGTCCTACTGCTCAAAATCCAGCTGAATTTCAGCGTGAAGACAGCAGAGACTTTTCTGGGCAAGCAGTTGGGACTTTGCTCTTGAGTTTTGCCATAGGGTCTGTCTGACTTTGTTTTGCTGTGCAACCATGTTGTTTTGAAATGTTGGGTGAGAGGGCCGGTCCTGAGGACTTGTGTTGTTGGTGGGTTTGCAAAAGTCTGAAACAGGCCATCACAGTGACAAGGTGCTCTGGAGGGGAAATGGGAGAATGGAGGGGCACTACTGATGTGGAAAGCTGCAGAGGTTTTTACAGATCAGGAGTTTTAATTTCAGGCCATAGAGTCCCAGTTGTTTCAGGTCTTATGAGAACTTTTCAGGTACTGCTGCTCTTTCTTGTTGAAACTGCATTTCTTCCTGACCTACAGCATTTTAACACTGTAATATTAACTTCAGAATAGACAAGTATTTGTAGATAGCTAGCTCATCTAGAGGAGATTCATTATTTGCTGTCTATAGTCAGGAGTCCCCATGGGCATTCATGTATTACTCTTAGGGAGCTGTGATGGATGGAAAAGTAGGATGCTGTCTGCAGTAAGTCTGTCTACAGAGATGGGACTCATTAGAGGGACAGAAAGAGTTAAGCAGTGAGGAGACAAGTCATCTAGCTAAAAAGAGGGACAGAGGCTCTGATCCTCTACCCAAAGTGTGCTGCAGTTGCTAGGACTGGCTCCCAGCATCAACTTTGTAAGGAGTCTGCACTCTTTTTCAGGGATCTGGGTACTTTCCTTACTTTTGCTAGGGGGAAAAAAAAAAACAAAACCCAGACGCAAACCAAAACAAAAAGCCTGACTTCAGATCTAATTAATAATAATAGAAAAGCCAATTTCACAGCCCATTACCCCTCATAGCCAGGTGGGGGGTAGGAAGGTGATGAGGAGGAGGGACTTGAACAAACATGGGCGGGTGTGTTTGTGGACCTCATGAAAGAGATGGGGCGATGGTGACTCACAGAGTTTCCCTGCCAGACGTATAGCTTTAGGCTCCATTAACCCAGAGCCCAACAGAAGGTACCATAGCCAAGGGGAGAATCTTTAAAAATGCCGACAGCATCATTTTGCTTCATTAGCAGGGCTCCTGCGTGCCTCCTTCTCCCTTCGCTACCACCATGACCCCCTCCCCTTCATGTCCCCTCCTTTCCCTCTCTTTCCGTTTCGTTTAACTGAAGGCAATTCATCTCGTTTTAATTAATTTTTACTTGCAGCGTTATCACCCCAAGTATAAAGGCAAAAAGTTGTTTTTTTTAATTACAAAGCTAACGGCATTAATTACCAGTACAGTAAATGCATCAACGCACGGGAGCCAAGTGGCGTTTGGAGGCACTGAGGCAGCGAGCGGCCGTGACAGCTGCAAAGGGTTTGGGTTTTTTTTCTTTCTTTCTTTTTTTTTTTTTTTGCCTTTTCCATTTAACAGCCTCACCACAGAAGAACATAAATTTGGAAAAAAACAGACTGAGATTTTCTAATCCGTAAGTCAGCTCCAGCCACACACTGGGATATGGCATCTGGAAGGGATGCAACAGAGCATCCTTAAACCATAGGGAAAGGACCAGAAAGAGACCATCTAGCCCATCTCTTGCCCCAAGGCAGATGCCACTAGACTTGTTTCAGTCTTGATGGATGGTTGTTAATCTACTCTGAAAGACTTAAATAAATGCACATTTTTGCTAGTGAATGTTCCCCCCTCTCAGTATGCACAGAGGATCCAACTGGTTGGCTAGTTCAGCCTACCTTCACCTTCAGTTCCTAAATGGATCCTTGTGGCACAGAATATTTGCAAGGCTTTGATAAATTAAGCAAGTGAAGATAAGTTAGGACAGGACCATAGAGGGGTAACCTCTGTCCAGCCAGGACACATGAACCTACCTCCAGGAGGTGAATGTGACCCTTTGCTTCAGCTCTAAATGCCCTGGACTCTGAGGACAGACCAAAAAGCATACACCCAAGTACTTTGTGTTAAAAAGAATGGATGAGTGATTCTACGAGGGTTGCATTTTCTTCTTAGATTCATGGTGACATGGAAGAGGCCTATCAGGTTTGTGATAATGGGCTTGGGCCAAAGTCTCCTTCTAAGGATAAGCTATGGGCTGCCTCAGTATCCTTGCAGAGGTGTGTGGGGTGAGATGTGCAGATATCTGGTCGTGTGCCATGAGGATGAGGCTCTGCTGATGGGATTAAATGATTGAGCCCCAGGAGTGCCTGCCTTACCTTACTTCTTTTGTCTGAGAGCTTCTGTGTTGGAAATTAGCCTCAACTGCAAAGTTGGGTTCTAGATGATAAACTGTGCTTCAGCCCATTACTGAGATAAAGGACCCCAGAGTATGGTAATGTGTGGAGTTTGACTCAGACGATGTGATGTAAAAACTTGTGTCTGAAGTGCAATTAAGACATGAGGGGGGGAAATCAAGATCTGATTCAGTGTTCCCATAGTGAAAACTCAGAAACTGAGATGCTCTAGCTAGAGAAAGGAACTAAAATGTCAAGTCTGGGAGAAGAATGTGGGAGAAGTCCCCACTAAGTAGGAACCACATCATTGCAGGGATTTTTTTTGCCTTTAAAAGCATGTTCACATCTCAAAAAAGGACTAAAAAAATTTCTGAGTTTTTTTTTGTACATGTCCTACCATATGAAGGAGCCCTTGCTGACAGGGGAAGGCAGTCAAGAGAAGAAATAGCTGTGCCTCTGTTGAATATGTGCAGACATAAGGATTCTGGCTTGGAAAACAGGTGCCAAAGGAGCCTGCTTTCTGAGAGAACCGGGCTTGGAGACTGAGGTGTGAACAGCATTGACAGCAGTAGGAGAATGTCTCTTGGCTGTCCATCTTGGGCTGTTGGGAGGCATGTGGCCTGGTACCTTTTATTTTCTTCTGAGTGGTCCAAGAAGGGGATGAATAATCAGTTGAGAGAAAGGGAAGGAAAAGCTTGGATGTGCTCGTGTCGCAGTAGTACTTGAAGGGGGCTTTGCCTTCACTGGGCAATGAGAAACCTTTGCAGGAAAAGAAAGATGGTACAGGAAATGCATCTCCGTAGTTGATCAGGGTCAGGGGAGATTATGCTGTGTTTCCTTTTGTTACTCTGCTATTTCCATTATATTAGGGATAAAACAGCAAGTGCTGAGGAGCAGGGGGCCCTGGGCACCAGACTGAAGTTCTCAGATGGGATTCCTGAGCCACGTTTTTGTTTGGCTTGTTTCTGGCTAAAACCTTGTCTGTTCCTCCTGTGGTGAAACCCCCTCAACTGAGCTGTGGAAGATGTCTCATACCAACCCTCGCTGAAAGGCTGGGAAGAGATGTCTTTGTGTGGCCCTGCCTTTCAGTAACCTAAAGTCAGAGCCTGGCTGTGGAAGGATAGTTAGAAAGAGTGAAAATGATCCTAAAAAAATGATATCTATCACTTCTTATCCCAACCAGAAATTCTGTGGCACAGAACATCAAAAAAGGACTTAATAAAAAAAGAAGGAACTTAGTCAGAAACAACCTGAAGGGAAAAGGTTATGAAATTAAAACCCAAAAAAACCAGCTGAGAAAGTGCTTTAAAAAATCCCTTGCTAGAGCCACAGATAGCACCATACACCCAAATGAAAATCAAAATAAAAACCTGGAAGCAAAAAGTAAGATAAACTGGTGCACTTAAATACTAAGTTATGTGGGTTTTTTCAAGTCAGAGGAAGAATCCTTTAAAAATTGGATATTCTGTCCAAGTGATGCTAATAGGATGGAACATAAAATGCAGCACTGAGATGTAAAATAGAGATTAAGAAAAAATTTGAAGAACAAACAGCCAAAGATAACCAATAATAATAAATTCTTTACATACTAAGAGTAGGCAGCCCCAGGGAGAGTCAGTTAAGGAGGTAATCAGGATGGATAGAAATTGCAGAAAAGACTTGGTCATTACTAGAGAGAAGAAGAGAACCCTGAATGCCCCAGCATGCATTTTGCAGTGAAAAGAAGATGACACTGTCCTCGGGTAATGTGTGAGTAATAACAAAACTGTATGCAGAATGGGGATGTAACAGATCTGCAGGTTATTGCAAAGGGATTCCATGTTGGCAGGTCCCAGATTTGTCTTGCAGTCCTCCATAGAGGAATTTGTATTCCCTCAGCTTCATCCCAGTGCCGCTATATATTCTGGGGAAAGAAGCAACCTGAAAAGAGCAGGTATGAAATGAGAAGCTGTAGAACCATCAGGGAGACTGTTACCAGAACACATCCCTAATTAGATTCACGGGAGGTCATACCATATTCCCAGATTAAAATTAATTTCAAAACCTGGAAATTAAAATGAAATAGGAACAAGAGCAGTTTAATGCCAAATTGCATGGGTTTATTCACATTAAAAAAAAAAAAAAGAAGAAAGAAAAAAAAAGATCATCCCAGGGGCATGGAGTGCCCTGATCTGGTTTTTGTTTGTTTGTTGTTTTTTTTTCTGTTTTTTTTTTTTTAATCCTTTTTGTTAATGATCAAGACTTCATTTGTACTTTCTTAATCACTTTGGGTGTTCCCCCTTAATTGTCTGTTAGTTCTTCCCACTCTGAAACATCCATTTTTTCTCACTGACATTAGACTTTGGGCTGATTGGTTATTTTCTTTTGTCGTTTCCAAAATGAGGGGCATTGCTCTGTCATCCTGTAGTCCAGGAGCCTATCATGGCTTCTGCCCAGCATCCAAAGTGCACACCACTGGGTGCAGGTTGCAAGTCCAATGGAGGAGCAGAAATGGGCCAGGAATACATGTTAGAAATTAGGGTCTGAGGGGGTAGTTCATATCACATCAACATATTACTCTCAACATTTCAAAACAGGTCTTTCTTCTCTACCTGTTCCCTTCTTTCCTAAAAGTATTTTCATGAGCACCCTTGGATTTCTGCCATACCTGGCCTTACTTTCTGCTTAGTTGCTAGATTGTCCCTCCCCTCTCTCCCCTTCACTGTCCTCCCCTCCACCTCCAGCCCATGCCTCTGATCAGCATCCCAGTCACCTTCCCACTTCTGTTCCACGTCCTTCTCCCTTTTGCATTTATTTATTTATTTATCTTCCCCAGGGATGGAAATGGGGAAAAAAATTAAAAATAAATATGCAAATGAAAGGGAAAAAACGGAGAGAAATTTAATTAAAATGTGTGTGTTTCTTTCCCTTCTAGTGCTTTAGGGTGGAATAGCAAATTGTTAAAAAAGAGAGCACTCAGAATAAGGTTAAAGAGCTGAAAACTGATTACATGCAATTGAAAATGAAAGCAGGGAGGGGGTGGTGGAGATGCAGCATACTGAGATAGGTAAAAGGCTCAGGGAGACTCTTTTTGGAGATGGGGCATTTTTCACCATGAGTGTTACAGACAAGCAGGCATCGCATGCGAGGTCTGTAACGGGGTTTCAGACGCTTTGCATCAGGAGAGAGGCAGGGGAAGAAAGCATTTTACTTTGAAGAGCAATCTGGAGAGGGCACCTTGTAGATGAGAGCTGAAATGAAAACAGGCCAGGAAGGATAGAGGGATGGTGGGGGAGCCATGCACTTCATCCCAGTCTGGTTTGTATCAGTAGATTGGCCATACCCTTGGAGAGGGCAGTACTTCTAGAGTGCTTGAAGCTGGGGGCAAGGGTGGGTGGAGAGAGAAATAAATAAAATAGGCTCATGCTTTATGCAGGATCTGCAGTCGATGGTTCTGAGCTTGAACAAAGCCATAGGTATATACATCTGTGGGAATGAGAAGGAAAGGCTGTTGAGCTGTCAAGCTGTGTTTCAGCTTATTAAAGATGCCAGGGTGAAAGCAAACTTTGGGGAGGGGGTTGAAGTTTCCCAGCTTTAGAGTAATGTTTGAACCGCAGTAGTCTGGCTAGGGCTCACTTCTGATCAACCCCTAGATTTCCTAAAATAGTAGAGCTCCCTTAGACTGAGCGTCAGGAGTGCAACCTGTCTTCCCCATAGACATGCTATGAGAGCATCAGGACCAGCAGTAGTTTTGTGCAAATGTGAAAATGTGTATATTATGGGGCCTCACTTCGGAGAAGTGTTTTTTCCAGTGCTCTGTTCTGCTCTCATTCCAATCTGGGAATAATTTCTTCGCAGCCTGTTTTTGTGATTAAAAACTACCTTTGAGAGACCACATCCCCACTTGTGCCCTACTCAGGTTCCAGCCTGCTCTTCATTACTCATAACCCATGGGACACGTCATGAACTTCACTTCTAAACCAGCGACATTATTTGAGCTGCAGGCCTGGCCCACTGCAGTCCTAGAAGCTCTTTCTAAAGGCCATTGCTGCCCACTGCAAGGACTGGGGAGCTTTCTCTCCAAGCGGAAGCAAAGCCCAAGCCCTTCTTTTCTCGCTTTGGCTGCTAACATGCATGTTGCTTTGTCCACAGGAGGCACCATTTTGGTGCTGCTCCTGCACTTCTGGGCCTTGGCTGGAAGAGGGGAGGAGAGCATTGGAGGCAGCTATTGAGATTTGCATGTTATGGACAGCTTGAATGGCATCTGAAAAAGCTTCTATCCTAAACAGCCATCCCACCCAAGTTCCTGGTCCTGACTCATCTGCGCGCTGCCTGAATCTTAGTGGCAAAGACAGAGGGCTCCTTCCTGCTCTGGTATGGCAGGGATTGATGTTGCAGCTTTTATAACCCACCAAGGGTAGCTCTTCCCTTCTGCCCACAGGTATTAAGGGTCCAATTTTCCCTTCTATTTCCTATGCCTTTTAGACTGAAAGAGAGAAGTCTCCTTGCTGTGATGCAGAGTGATTGCTGCCATTTGACATTCACATTTATCTGCTTGGTCTTTTCATTATCTCCCTCCCATTTGTTTCTGCCCATTCTCAAGTGTCTGCTGATCCTCTCCCTTACTCTGAGACTGGCTGTTGTTAAAACTCCTCCGCTTACCTGTTCTGTATATCTTGACTTATCCACTTGGTTCACGTCTCCATTCATTGATTTTTTTATACCCAGCTGCTAAATGAGCACCGTTTGCACCTCTTCCACAAGCATCTTCTGCTTCGCTACTGCAAATTCCTCTGTACTCCAACCAAAACACTGTAGCTTCTCATTACAAACAGCAAAGCCAGCAGGCTTCCGATTTTTCTTACTTCTGCCTGTGTGCTGGTTGCATTATTGCAGTTGAGAGGTCGCACCACTGCTGACTCTTACTAGCAATGTTTCCCTAACTTCGAGCCCAATTTATAAGTCAGGATACTTGTCTCATTTTTCCCAGGTGCCCCAGACCAGGAATAGCCTCTGGCTGTTACATAGCTTTTCAACAAACTGTGTCAAGAAGCAGCAAAATCCTGCCTCCGGGAACATGTTCCCTTTCTTAGTTTTATTCTGTATTGTTACAATGTTGGTTAGTATCTCAATTACATATAGACAGGCATAGGTTGCAAATTCAGATCAGAAATTCATGGATGTTTGTATCCCAAGGGCTTGTCTGCCTCCATTTTTTTGTACAATGACAACTATATAAACATATGAAGGATAAGCGACAACTACCTTTGTAAGGGTATCACTGTGCCCACAGTTGAGGGTTATTCTATACCATTCAAAGGTGCTTTAGTAGTGTGAAATCTAGAAGCAGGCTGCCTCCAGAGTTAGGAGGTAGACGTAAGTGCTATAAAATTCAACCTCCAGTACAGATATGTACACCTACAGCCAATGTCCAACTTATGTTTTTTATCCCATTTGTATCCACAGAGGTATCAATCCTACAATTCCTTTCCATGAAATCAGAGCCATTTCTGTTAACTTTGACATATATCTTCAGCTTTAACTGGGCCTGCTGTTTGGGGTGAGAGAGGGAATACTAAAACCATGAGACACAAACACAGCTTGTGATTTGCACAAAACTTCTGTAAGATTGCACTGTGAAGAACAAGGTGTGAAGTCATTGTACATACAGTAAGAAATGGCCAGAATCGATGCTGAAAATTGAGACCTTCCTGTTGGCCTGCTGCATGTTTGCCATAGTTTGATTTGGAAGTCTTTGGGTTTGTTGGCTTTTTGATGTAGGAAAATGGTTGCATTGCCTTTTGCAAGTGATGTGCTTTTTTATTTCAGAAGAGGGAGGGAGTTTGGCTTACAGGAGATGTCCTGTGCTTGTAATTGTGGGAACCTTGTGGTTCTGGAGCTTTTCTGAAACAAGTTGCTCTGCCATGAGATTCCCTGCATCTGCTCCCAGTCAAGACAGAAGTGCTGGGAGAACAGACTTTTTTGAGAGTATCTGGGAAGTCCAGCATCTAATAATCACTCATGGACTCAGAAAGGCACTGACATGTGAAGTAAAAAGTGAATCAAACCTTTAAAATATTAGGACAGTTCTGTAGAATAGGAGATCCAAGAAGAATCGGTTTGTGCTCTCCCCTCAGTCAGTTGTGATGCAAGGCAAAGGGCCAAGGTATAAAGCATATTGTGCCTGTTTGCTTTCTTGGGTTTTGAGTAACAGTTCGTCCATCCAGGATCCTCTGAAAGGTTCTGGACCAGACAGTCCCTGGTTAAAAAATCTCCTGGGTGGAGAAGTACGGTTGGAAACCCCACCAGAGGGCAGTGAAAACCCTGTGTGTGTGGGTGTCTGGGGCTGCAGGGGTGTGAAAAGCTCCGGTGAGGTGGGAGTGGATGAGCCTGCGGGGCTGCTCGTCCCAGCACTGGTCCTCAGCTTTGCTTTCCCAACTGCGAAAGGCTGGCAGCATGCATATGTCGCTCTTAATCTTCCTTTTGCATCCCTGTTTTTGCAGTTGTCAGAGCGCTGTATTATGCAAATTGGAATTAAGCAATTAAGGCGATAATGTTTCCCTTGAAGAGTTTGACAAGGCAGAAGGAACACAGACTGCTTTTCAGACAAGCGTTTGGTTGCATATTTACCTAAAAACAAAAGCTAAAAGGAGATGGACAGCCGCACACGCACACACATACCAGCTTGGTGACCAAACCACCCTTCCCTTCCCATACATCCCTACTTCTTGTCCCTAACACCATGAGGTGATGGGGCAGAGGAGCTGCTCACTTGCTTCCCTCAGCATACAGGACTTGAGGAAGGGGCATCAGCACATCTCTGTGCTGAATTTGCCTCTTACACAGATGTTTAAAGGTGTAACTCAGCACCATACTGTGCTCATGAACAAGGGCTTTTGCCACTGGTTTTTCAAGGTTTTTCAGTGCTGGTGTGTGGGGATGAGAAGGGGCAAAGTTGCTGTCAGTCACTGGGAGACAAAAGTCCAGAGCTGCTCTCTGTTGGGAGTTTTTTGACTTCGTGACTTTGTCAGATCTTGTGTGGGTTCTTCCCATCTTGTCTACATGTTAAAAGTCCTCTTGATTTACAAGAGGATTTCACAGTCTTTCTTCATTTAGACTTGCAGTAGGGTTGTGAAAGAGAAGAAGGTTGTGCTGTTGAACTGTTTTGCCATGGCAGTAATTTTTGCATCACAATCAAAGAGGGGCTAAACTGAAGCTGCAGATCTCCATTGTCCTGGAAACGAAAGCACAGAGAAACTGGACTGACCTCAGGAGATTCATGCTGGTGGTGCCTCTGTACTTTCCTTCTGTTC
>NW_010208245.1:98827-129521 GCF_000695765.1 Mesitornis unicolor
TAGTGCCTTTGAAAACAGTTGATAAGATGTAAAATTTGCTTTGAACCAATAATTATGCTAAGGATTGGACCCTGGGGGTAGAAATGTAGGATTCTGCAAAATGGCATCATTTGAAATAAGCTTCACCTTGTGTCTTTGTACAAGTTTTCTTTCTTTCTTTGAGATGTAGTTGGTCACCCCTGCTTTGAACTTGCTTAGCACTTAACACAAGCTTAGCATTTTCTGCATTTCCTACAGGCCTCAGGAGGAAAAGGAGAGGAGGCAGGGGAGTTAGGGAGTTGTTGCCAACTGAGATAGAGGGCTTGATTCACCACTGCTCCGTTACACCCAGAGTCACACTGGCATAAAACAATGAATCAGAGGCAGTGACTCAGGCTCTGGCGGTCTAAATAGTCAGCAGAAGTGGCAAGCCAAGTCCCAAGTGGCACTAATGACTGAGGGGAGTTAAGCAAGTGTGTGGCTTAATGGGGTGTATTCCCCAGCTCACACAGGCACACAGGGAAGCATTACCAGATAGAGTTAATTGGATGATCTGGCTGTCTAACAGAGCAGTCTCATATACCGATATATGGGAGTGCACAGGGGGATTTGGTTCAGCTTAAACCCTTTCCCAAGTTGTATGTGTTAAAATGAAAGCAGGCCCGCTCAGAGCAGATGGCTGGAAGCTGAGGGGGTGTTGTGGAGATGGATAACCCCTTTACCCTAAGCATACTTCACTGCCCATTTTCAGAAGAAGGATTAGGGAGGCCCTTGTTCCAAGCAGGCAGGGCTGATCTTCAGCTAAGTTGCTAGGTAGGACTGTAATGAGATAATTCTGCCGGTCTGAATTCTTTGCATATGTAAAGAAGCATTCATGTGGAAGCAAAGTTGTGTCCATTGGCACCCATGTCCAAAGCTGCTCTTTACATCTCCCTGGTCACTTCCCAGTGAGGTCAGCTGAGCTTATTCTCAGTGGCAGTTGTTTGACCTGAATTAGTGCTCAAGGAAGCATTGGCTCAATCGATCTGGATAACTCTATCCAGCCTTTGTTTAAGTAAGGCCACAAGTTCCCGCCAGCTCTACATCATTTATCTGCTGTGGAGTTCTAGCAGCCAAGCTGTGTTTGTGGAGGCAGGAAAAACAAACAAAAAAGAAAATACCTCCCAGAACAACTATAGGTAAATGCTCATTTCTGCTTGCATTTGGGACAGCTAGAGGAAATATTTTGTGGCTGTTATCTAGCCTTGGTCCCCTTCATCCCTTCCCCTCACTTGACTTTAACTGCTCCCTGCAGCCACACTTAGTGGCTATTCCACATTGACTTGCTGTTTAACCAGCTTACCAAGCCCTGGTTTTGACTGCGATTACTCTTTTCATCCCGCTAGCTGAGGGTTACACCACATTCCCCTCCCTCCCTTCCTCCTGAGAGAAGCTCCGGACGCTCTGCCGAATGTTTTAATGAGCTTGCATTTTCATGAAAGGCCAGATCTGATCGTGACTTGAATGGCAGCTGTCAAACAGACAAAGCTTTTCATTTCAAACTCAGCAAGGAAATGGCTTTGCCTCTCATCAGAGCAGCTTGTGTACTTCACAGGCTCAGTCATTATGAGCAATATCTATTATGAGCTGAGTACCTTTCGTGTTCCTTGGGAGCAAAGGATGCTCTCAGGATCTGCTCAGCACCACTGTGGATTGCGCCTTCTGTGTGTTTTGAACTAGCATCAGCAGAGTTTAGACAAGCATGCTGGAAAGGACGTGACTCCAGTTGCAGTCCCTAAAGGCTTTTTTTGTTGTTTCTGCTGGTTTGCTAGGTATTCCTCCTCCCTTATTAATATATTTGCCTAACAAAAGTTGCATTTTGTACTCTCCTGAAAAGTGTTTTCCATTTTCTGTATACCTGGCAGACCTTCTGTGAGTGCTGTGTTTCCCATCATGGACTGTAAGTGTTGAAAGGCTAAAGACCATGAAGGACATGAGTTTCTTACGGGGGGTGCCAGGCTGTGTAATTGGAAGACATGAGGTGTCATTACAGAAAGAAGATATGCTAAAGTGCCCTGATGATGAGATTGGCTCAAATCCTGGTAGTGGAGCAGGTCTCCAAGAGGAGAGAGAGAGAGCCCTCTTTTCAACAACTGAAGAAAAATCAGTGGATATGATGGGATGTGACTGGGAAACCTAGTGAATGGGTGGGACTTTTTCTGTCTCAAAGGACCCAGTCCTTCTGCACCTTCCACAGCCACAGCCTGGGCACTCACAAAGGTGAATTTGGGCACAGCATGTACACCTGGGGTACACCAGGAGTTAGTTCAGGAAACAACACATTTGTGAGAATGCAGTATCAGGGAATTCTCTCAAGTACCACTGTTGTCCTGGCAAAGTCCAAGGACAAGCCCAATGGACACTCTGACTTCTGAAGAGCAGAGGATTGGGATGTTGTGCTGCAGCCCAGAAGGAGAGATTTCCTCTCCTTCACCCCATGCCCCAAGTCCCTGTGGCTTATGGCTGCTACAGCCTGCAAAGTGACAGGAAATCAAGTAGCGAGGGGAGGAGGGGAATAAAGCCTACCAAGCTTATCCTCTGCCTTTTTAGTATGTCGTGGGCAGTTTCAGAGAACTCACAGGGGCTTGAGGTCTGTGATAAGGATAAGTTGCATGTACAGAGGTATTTCCTGTGCAAGATGTTTTACAAAGTCCTGTGTATTGGAAAGGGTTGGAGTGGCAGGGAAGTCAGTTAAGCTACAAGACACATCTTCAGCAAAGACGATGGTACTGGAAACACGAGAGAAGCACCATAAGATAAGAAGGGTTTTTCATGCTACCTTCGTATTAAAGCTCAGCACAAAGCAAGTTGAAAACAAAACTTGACCTACAACTTTAGGAAATTGTGTTTTATCACAATTACCCAAAACTATCGAGTGCTTGACCCCCACTGCAAGTAGGAGGAGTCTCTGTTTACATTGCTGTCTGTCTGCAGCCTGCCCACCAAAATCCCTGGAACAGGCAATATGATCTGTCTACAACTAAATGCATCTAAATCTCATTGAGCTTTTAAGTGGCTGGCAGGTGGGTGAATGCTCAAGGAAAGTATCAGGCATGCTTCCCCTTTTCTTCTAGGCTTTCCTTTGCATCAGGTTTTGGTCACTGTGGGAGGCAAGACACAAGCCTACACAGACTATTTCTTTAACCTGTACAACAGCTTTCCTGTTCTGTGCTATGTCAGGCTTTGTCTCCACGGCCCTCAGAGAAGCCAATGGATCTTTGATCTCTGTTCACACCAACAGGGATGTCATCAATGCCCTTTTTTTTTTTTCCAAGGGTAAAGTAACTTCCAATCACATTTGAAACCACTAAAGCTTGAAATCCACGACCTGAATTTTGGCTTTCTTATGACCTGGGCCATGCCTGACATCTTTCTCCACTCCAGTGCCCCGTGCCATGCACATTAAGGCAGTAAAATACAGATCAGGAAAGCATAGCTTTCTCATACAGTTTTGGTAGTCTTTTTCACTTGACCATGGTAAATGTTGATACTAACTGAAAGACTTAAGATTGTGGTTCCTCACCATTGATTTTTGCACCTACTCTTTGCTACAGCTTCACCTAATCAAGCAATACAGGAAATCTCCTCTCTAGCCCATTTCTCACCTTGTATGAAGTATTTGCATCACCCCCTGATCCATTTTATCACCATGCCTGAAAACTTGTAGGCCTTTGTTTTTACCATGTCCCTGGAATAGCATGGCTCATGGTATTGCTTCTATTTTGCAAGGAAGCAACCAGAGCACAGGAGTGTAAGTAACCTGTCCAAGCTCGTATATAAAGTCAGTAGCAGAGCTGAGCCTTGATCATGCGATCCCAAGGCCTACATTCATGTTTATCTCCTGAACAAAATCCATGGGCCCTACAGCCTTCCCCAGCATCCACTGAAGTATGCCTTGTTTCAGCAGTTCCTCTAGCACAAAGCATTTGAACCCATGCATCAGGGAAGTAGAGTGGCCCCATTTATTTCCATTAAAATTCAGGCACATGCTGTTTATCTCCCTCTGGGAATAAGCCGAGGAGAGTTTTAGTGTCAGGGAAAATAGTAATAGTAATAATAATAACAATAATAACAATAATAACAATAATAATAATAATAATAATAATAATAATAATAATAATACCCCCTAAGTGTCAACTCCACATTTTCTGGGGCCTGGTTAAGTTCTTTGGAGCGTAGCACTCCATCACTTTTCTCAGCAGGGTATAATTACTCATAACTTGAAGGTTTTATCTCTGGGCTTCCTGTACTAAAAAGGAGAAAGGAGAGAAATCTTGCATTCCATGGGAGTATAGATGTTTAATTAAGTATCACATTTAATTGTTCCAGACTCCTGCTTGACAGTCACTGAATTTTGAAATTTTTTCTTCCTTTTTTAAAAAAAATCAGAATTTAAAAGATAAAAAATGTCTGACATGTAAATGGTGTCCATCCCATGTCTCCCTCTGCACCTTGACATGACCTGTGATTCAGGACTAGTACCTAGGTCCTGCCACCATGCATTTGCGTGCTTCTGATGCACTCTGCGTTTGCACCACAATCTCAGGGGGGTCAAGTACCTCCCTCCATTCTTCTTCCAGTGGCCCTTGCTGTGATCTTCAGTCCAACCTGACTTGTGCCTGCTCTATAGCATTTATAGTTGAGTCTCTCCTCTTTCTTCCTGTTCCCTTAGGACGGGGGAAAGCAGGGCAGGCTGCACCTTGGGCAACCTTGCACCCTTGTCCTGGGGCTTTCTTACACCTCCTTTCACCCAAAGATCTTGTATCTCTTGAACCTTGCAAGAATTAATAATACAAAGCTTGATCTCCCTCTGTGATGCTGACCAGTTTTATTATCATTGTAGTGAAATTAGCAGTCTCTTTGAAGTCTACTTAGTCTGCTTTAAGACTGGGAGACCTTGCATACAGATCTGAAGCAACACAGCCCAGGAACTAGAAAACCAGAGAGACTGGTCAGAGCTCAGTAGTTTCAACACAGAATCTGCCAGTCCTTTTACTGCACCCCAGTCTTTCCCATCTGTGCTGCTGGAGTCTCACATTTCCCCATGCTTCTGGAGAGACAGAGGTGTGGCTAGAAGTGGTTCACCCAGAGGCACAATGTTGACAGAAGTAAAGTACCTGCCCTGTGCATGCTAATCCTCTTGGCTTCTCCAGTCCCCATCACAAGAGCTCCTCTGGAAAGGGAGGAGCTGGGGTTGCCCCTGGGTCTCATTGCAACATATCCACCTCAGCCCCTGCCATATGTGCTCACTCGGTCACTCAACAGACTCAGCTCTGCATGTCTCTCCATACAATGCATCTGTGGCCTTGTAACCTCAGAGGAATGTTGCTGGGGATAGGGGTCAAGTATGTTTCAGGTTGACAGAGGGTGAAATTTGGACTGTGTCTTCTGCTCTTGAACGTGTTGTTCTGTATGGGTTTAAGGATGGCAGGCTAGACTGTATGCACAAACAAAGAAAAATTTTATTCTAAGTTATAATAATGTGATTTTGCTAAAGAACATAAATCAGAATATATACCACACAATGTAACTACTTTTAAGTTGCTTTTACTAGATCTAGAACAATAACTGAAGTAATATTTTAAAGCTAGCTTAATTATTAAATAGGGATTTATGTTCCCCTTTCACTCAGCCTCAGAGGAGTAACCATTCAAGGGGCATCCCTGCTCAAGGGTGGGGAATGATCAAATACACCTTATGGGGAAAGTGTGTAAGAATTCCCTGCGATCAAGAATGGGACGGCTTTTATAGAATAAAATGACTGACTGTCAGTCATTAGTTGCTAAGCCCAACCTCCTTGCTCAGAGAGCCTTCTAGCTTAGCAAAATATTTTCATAAAAACAGTCTCCTTTTATCAGTCTTTTATTTTTCTCTCTATCTGGGCCCAGCTGGTCCACTGTTGTCCAACACCAAGGCACAGTGTGGCCTTCTAGCAGATCTGGTAGTTTTCTTTCACCAGAGAGCATATGGGGTGGGAGGGACACAAGTGTCGAGTCTTTTCCCCCACTGAGGCAGAGCATCCTGCTCCAGGTGTGATCTCTGGAAGGAGGAGAGACGATAACTCCCCTCCGACTCTGTTTCCAGTGATCAGTAACACATCGCAGCTTGGCCTCTACTGGGGTGTGAACTCCTTGTCTGGACACCATCAGAGCCAGAAGCGTGTGCTGGTGTGTGAGGCAGTGCTGTGCTAGGAGTGAGCAGCCACACTGAGTCATGAAGGCTACTGGTGGAAATTGGGTCTGTGTAAAACTCTCCTGTTTGACCAACCCCAGGAGGCTTCAAAGGAGGCAGGCCTGACATTTACATGCAGAAGGTAGAAAGATCACAGATAATAAGCTCTGTGTGTGTGTGACAATGAGAACTGAGTCACTTCTGCTGAATCTCATCATAAACAGTACCCAACAGCAGCTTCTCTACTGGAGTTGTTTCCTACGGCTGTCAAAACTATGACAGAAAGAGAAGAATGTGGTGATTTGGTTTCCTTGTATTTCTGCTCCTCCTCTCAAGGATAAAAGGCAGTTCTAGGTTGCTTTCCCTCTATCTACCTCTCTACTGCAACTTCTGCATTCAGCACAGCAACTTTTCTGTATTGCTTTTGTCCCACCCCAGTGCCAAAATCCTCTGGATGCCAAGTCCTCATTGCCTGTGACTGAATTTCCATGCCTTGTTTATAGATCCAAGAGACCAAGTTGAACCAGCATCCTAGCCTGACTGCAATAAAGTGCATTTTAATCTCTTTGGATGGTCTCACAGTGACAGGTACCACCATGGCTTGCCTGAAGCATAGTCCTCAGCAGGGCAGAGGGAGGCCTTGTTCACAGAAACCCCAGTTCAAATGCGAGGGGAGAACTGTGGGAGAAGACCACAACAGGAGAGTTTTGATAGGAAAGTAGGGGGAGGTGAAAGAAAGCGAGACAACAGTTAAGAAAAAGAAACAGGAAAAAAAAAAAAGGAAAGATAAAGAGTGACATGGAGACTTCAGTCTTCATTTATAAAAGGCTTCATCTATCAGCTGGATTGCCTTAATGTGTCTCCTAACAAGGCTCCCCCAACACACACACCCCCTTTCCTTTGGTTTCCTTCTTTGATACTGTCACATGTTCTTCATTTTCCAGCACGTTGCATTCATTCTTTGCCTTTAAACTCCAAGGATTAAAGCAACTGGATAAAATAAATAAATAAATGAAATTAAAAGAGCTGACATTTCATGCTGTTGTCGGCAGCCTTTGATTTTCTTCCAGAACAAGATCATTACTTTTCTCTTCAGCTTTGAAAAAAAGAGATGGACAGACTTCTTATAAATTCATTTATCACTTGTGGGCTGTTGTAGATGTGGGGAGAAGTTGAGGAATGAGAGAGTTGTGTCTACAGTATAGGGAACTGTGCTTGACTGTAAGCTAAGAGCAAGGTAGTAATCTTGTTCTGGGCAGGAAATTTCCTTTGGCTGAGTTGTTCATACAAGCCCCAGCCCTTCACGGTCCAAGCTGAAGCGGTGCTACCTACTGTATAGTAATAATGAAGAGCAGATGAAGAGCAACCTCAGCTGTGAAGCTTTGAGCCCAAAACAAGACTTCTGCAAGCCTTGAGGAAGAGACAGGATGGCCCCTGTGATTTTTGGCTCAACTCACTGTTACAAGCATGATGCATGAGAAGCTGATTTACAAAATTTGGCACTTAATCTAAGTCTATGTGAGTTTAGAAGTTGGTAGGCCCGGGAGTTTTGCTGAGAAAGGCTCTATCCATCCAGGAGCTTTTCCTAACTTTGAAGTTAAGCTCAAGTTTGCTGAGCTTTTGCCTCTTCAGAGTGCACTGAGCTGCATCTCCCCATGCAGAACTGTAGTTGGGATCAATGAACCTGCCATGGACTGTTTGGGAACCCACTAGGGGTATGTTTCCCACCATGAAATGGGAAGATATGTGGCTGTTCAGATCCAGCCTTGTCTGGGCTCTGAGCGTATCATAAATCTCTGACATTGGGTGATGCTTTGCTGTGCAAATGAAGTCCAAGGAGAGCCTGGAGCAAAGAAAACATGTTTGCACTCTCAGTTCCAGCCTGACTAAATCACAGAGTGGCTATAAATAAGGAGAAGGAAACTGCTGCAAGGAAGCTGATTACATGAAATTGTCCATTCCCTCCATTTCCTTTCTCCAGGATGGTTCAGTGCATCATCTGTATGTTTCTGACAGGACAATTCTGGTACATCCTAATGCAGAGCCCCTTATGGATGTGGTCATATCATTGTTTTCTCAGCAAGACTGCCCCACAGTTGCTATGTGATGTTGCTGAGAGAGTATCTTGAGCTATCTCCTCGCATAAAATCCTGTATTATAGTACTGGTAGTTTCTTGTTTGTCCTGTGCAGAAGGCAGCACCAGCTGAGACGAAAGGAATGTCAAGATCTGCTCCAAGCTAACTGGTGCAAATGAGACATATGGGACACCCTCAGGTGACTGTTGTGCTCCATGCAAAAGGCTCTATGCATATCCTACAAATGCTAAGCGTGTCACAGAATGCATTACAGTCAACTCTGTCTTGTATGCTCTTGGTCCTCCTCTTCTGAAGACAATGAAATTCTCTTGTCAGGACCGCTTATCTCAGCACGTTGACATGGAAGGGCCTCCAAGCCCATGGTGCCTTACAACAGGAACTCAAAGACTCATGTATTCAAGGTCACCTCCTGAAGGGCCTTAATTGAATGATGCAGTGCAGGTGCCTGTGGCTTTCCACCATGTGCTGCCTTTTCCAGCCAACACGACAAGATAGGCCTGCGTATCCATTTGGCATACTTAGAGTTAACAGCAAATGTCATGTTCCCAGCCACACTGGCTGCACCACTGTACCAAAACAGAAATCTGATTTCCCAGCAATTGTCCAAACTGAGTTGTCCCATGGTCAGCTCAGTCATGGCTACAGAAACAAATGTAGGACACGTTGCTTAGTTTCAGCCATCCGCAAACTTGCAAGTATTGTGCAGCTGTTGCCTTAACCAGATAAGAGAGACTTAATTAGGTTAGGGTGGCCTCTAAAAGTACAACATTTAAGAGCAAAGTTGCACAGCAAAGCATTCTGGGTACCATTCTGCAAATAACAATTTAGTCCTGATGTTCTCCATTGCTCTCAGAATTTGCACATTTTGGAGCTCTCACTCTCCCCCATCCTTTTTCCTCTTCATCCTCCACACAGGCTAAAGAATCAGCTTTTGTGTGCTGGAAATATTCAAGGGAAAGGACATTTTCAGCACTCATTCCCACAAGCGAACAGGTTAACCTGTGCTTCACTGCAGCATTTTATGGGGGGAAGGATCAGAAAAAAATCCTGCTGCATGTTCATACTTTCCCCTGTCACGCAACCACAGGCACGTCCCACTCCTCACCCTGTACAACTTCCCCACACAGCTGCCACCCTCCACACATTACCCTCATCTGCTCTCACTCCTGTTAGCAGTCACAGGAACACCCTTAGCTGGATTTAGTGACCCTCTGGATGTGTCCATGTGCATCTTCCCATCACTATCTCTAAGCACATCTAGCTGCACTTGCTCACCGTGCTTATATTATTGCCATTCCCCAAGATCCCCACTTGCGTTTGCTCCCAAGCACGTTGCCACACAAAGTAACGTGCACTGTCCTCTCCCCTTCCCCAGTATTTGTTTCCGTGCACATAAGATGGCCATCCCAGGGAACTTGCTTCTGCATTTGCCTTCTCAGTGATCACAGACGAGTTGAGAAGGATATGACAAATATTAACCTGCAGCTAATATAATGAGCTGTTCCTACGAGGCTCTGTGTCGCAGCAGCTGCAGGGAGAGGTGGTTCTGATGTCCTCCCTGTCACCTTTCTGAAAAGCCCCCTGAGGAGACGCACAGAGCTGTGAGGCATTCACAGAGGTCATGCAGAAGGAAACGAGAGGAGGCTACCACCCAGCCAGAGCTCTTGTTGACATGTGAGAGCTTGTTGGTCCACTGCTGTATTGGAGATGTTGCGCAAGGACTTGTGTTTGGAGCCTCAGGAGATTAAAACCCAGCTAGCTCCCATCCCAACTTATTCAGGTGGTGAGGAGGATGAGCTAGCTGGTTGAGACAGAGGCTTAAACGGGGAGAAAAGCTCTGAAAGAGGAGCACCAGATGTTCTTGTGTTTGACACCAAAATTGCCTTGGATCTGCAGTAAGAGGAACAAATCTGAATTGCTTACTATCCCAGGATTATCACCTTCAGTGGCATTTCATTCTCCTCCTGGATCTGTGTGCAGTCTGCTCCTCCTCTCATACTGCTCTTCTGTTCCCAACACTGGCCCATCAAAGCACTGGGTTCAGTCGCTGGCTGTGAAAGTGCAGAAATGTGCTGCTGACTTGTTTGCTGACCAGGGCAGGTGAAGCTTCATAGCCTCCAAGGCCAGAGAAGAAGCAACAAAACACCAGGAAAGCAACAGAAGAATAAAGAGAGAGACTGTGCTGGCAGAGTGCTATAAATTGCTGACTCAAGGAGGAACCACAGGCAAACTTAATACGATTCTTCTCTTGAATTCTTCTGTCTGTGGAAACACAGCAAATTGTTGTCTTCCTGCAGCTTCTGCATTGAGGGTTGTAGTCTTCCTCATTTCCCCTGCCGTTGAAGGTTGGCTCCTGAGCATGTATCATTAGTTTCTCAAATCTCTGCCTGGACAGGAGATGAAGCATCAGTCTGAGGCACATGTAACTTGAAGTGGCTTGCTCAGCAATCTCCACATCACATTTAAATGCATTTTATCTTGACCAGAAATAGATCAGCAATGCCAGATACAGAACTCATTTCATTATTCATGAAGACAGCAGCCAGCCAACATCTTCCCTGCACTACTCTCTGCCTAAACTACTCTGCTTTGACACGAGAAGAAGGTCCAAACTCTATGGCCTGCCTGGCTACTGGCCTCCCTGCTGAAAATGTCTGTCTAGCAGGCTCTTGGGTCTTCAGGATGGGCAATTCTCCATTTAGGCACTGGCTCATACTCTCAGGTGTTTCCTCTGAGTTGTTGGACAGGTCTCACATGGTCACTGGAGTCTTAGCCATTCAGGGTTTTGACCACTGTAATTCTTCTTTGCAGGGTACCTCTGGAGAACCAGTATTTGCCCATAGGGTGCCATAGGGGTGGTTTGGTCACTTGGTAGCAGGGTTGTTGCCTAGCTCAAACTGTATGGAGAAGACTGAGCTTTCAAAGTAGTTTTTGAAGTTAGAGAGCAAATGATGTGTCCCAAAACCTGTTTTGTGCCTTGCAGTACAGAATGAAGGGGTGGTGATTATACCACTTGTCTGAGACCTAGGACATCTGAATTAATTTCAATGCTCTTAACAAGCATCCTGTGTGAGCTGGGGCCTTGCTCAGATGCCCAACTGCCCAGGTATCTAAGACAGGCTTAGTCAGGGAAAGATTTAAACCAGGTCTTGGCTTCCTACACAGTCATCACAGAGAATTAGGTGTTTGCTTAGGCCTTCTTATTGTGCTCTGGGGACAGCCTCTTCTTTCCTCTGATTTGGTAAAGAATCAGGCTTTGCCAGCAGTAGGTGACAAGTGGCCTGAGTCTTTTCAGCCGGGATGAAATGGCAGACGACTGAGCTGGGTGCGTGCAGGCAAGGGGAGGTCTGAGCACAGCCGCAGTTTCTCTTCGCTTTGGCACCTTGGAGCAGCCTCTTCGTACAGAGAGAGAATTTCCTCCCAACATGTTGCACGAGCATTAATTAATTATCCTCTGTTCTGTAGTTTGCCAGCTTTACTTTCTACAATTCAGGTGCAAAGTGCTATAAACCCTACTTGGCATCTCTGATAGACAGAGTCATGTCTTGTTTGTGGTGAGGGGGTTGTGGCGTGATCTTTCAGTACACACTCCAAAAGTGAGAACTCCCAGATTTGCAAGCAGGGCCTGGGGTAATAACCTGCTCTCAGCAGGATGACAGAATCCCTTGGCCCATGCCCGCAGGCTCACTGGCAGCTCCATTTTTGCGAGTGCCGCTTTGTCTCTTTCTCTTCAAAGATTGGGGTCATTTGTTGTGGTAGACTCCGGCAGGAGCGATGCTACTTGTGAGATTTGATCAGTGGAGTCAGGGTGACACATGGGCTGATTCAGTAGTGTCAGTGTGTCCTTACGAGCTGCTACTGACCCTCTAGCCCAGCGTTAAAGCAGCCTGAAATATTAGTTACAAATCTGATTTGTCAGGGGTAGGTTCTGCTGTTGTTGCAGCGTGCAGCACCTGATACCAGGGGAAGTTCTCACTCAGAGGTGGTGGTGGGAATAAGGATCTGAGGAAAGCAGGAGACTGTTAGAGCGTTGTCACTGTGATAAGCAATTTGTTTGTAAGCGGCTTCAAATTTTCTTCCAGTGTTTTAGTGCTTGATAAGTGCTCACTGAAAAGAGTAATTTTTAGGCCTCCAGCTGTTCTTTACAAAATGTTTGCTTCAGTGAATCATTACTTGCTCAGTATTTGCACTCTTCTGTTGGTTAACTGAGTATCTTGCTAATTGTTGTCTTTCTCAACTGGGTAACTAAAATATTCGTCAGACTTTAAGTTGTTGCAGCATTTTTTTCCATCTGAAATACTTATATGTCAAAATGGAAACATTTACAGAAACAATGTGTTTTTGTATGTAGTGATCTTCAGCTTTTCAGACTCGGTATTTAAATTTTTGTCAAAAGGCAAGAAAGAGATGGTCAAAATGGCCAGTAACTTAACTAGTAGGGGATCTTGTTTGAGCTGTAGAAAACTCTGGGCCGAGCCTTGTATGGAAATCAGGCAGAGACCTGTATCTTGCATGTACCAAACAACTTAATGACAAGAACATTATCTGCTCAGGAGTGGCTCTTACAAAAAAGAAGAAGTTTAAAAGACTGTAATAGAACATGGGAACAAATTCCAGAACTTAAAAATTTAGCGTGCAATGGAATTAATTTATTTTAATTTTTTTGGCCAGTCCTATGAATAATAAATAGCTTGCTATCTGGGATGAATCAGCCTTCACGTTACAAAGCATGAAACCTTGGCAGCTCACAAATCTTCACTGACACCCAGCAAGTTGTCAAATGCTCACAGGTAACAAGTGCCGCAAGTGCATGAATCACAGCCATTCAAACTCAGCTCTCTTATTTTTGAAATTGCTAACAAATGAGGAGCATTTTCTCTCACTCTTCTGTTCACCTAATACTAGCAGATAGAGTATTATCCACCAAAAGAGAAGTACAATAGGAGCTCTTGCCAACTGTGGTTGTTACCAGATCTCAGAAACCTTCCAAAAAGGACGAAGATGTCAGAGTAGTGTTTTCCATTTGCTTCTATTCTCTTTGTGTCTCTTTTTTGGTACTTTGGGTTCTTAACCTGAATCACCACTGGTAATTATGTCGGTATTTATGTGCTGTTTGGCTGATGGTCCCATTCTGGAGAAATGCCTGTGTAACAATCATATGTGAGGTGGATATGTTTGGATGCAATTTTGAATAATTCTTAACGGAAAAACAAAAAACACACCAAAAAAATATATTTTTTTAATGGCTAATTTTTGAGAATCTGGCGGTGTCAAATGTAGTTACAAATTTCAACCTCAGATTCTAGGAAATAATCTTCTGTGTCGTAATAAAAAAAGTCTTCAGACAGCTGTCCAACTCTGGGAAATAAATGGGAACAATTTGATTTTAGCCATGGCAATGCACAATCTGGCATTTTTTGAATCAGAAAAACTTGGAGTCTGGAAATTAAACTGTCAGTGCTGGAAAGTATAGGACTGTGAAGACCAAGAATTGTTTAATCAGTGTGTTAGGCTTGTTCTCGAAAGGGGCAGGAAACAGATTGCCCTGGAAGGACAAAACTCTACAAAAGGTAATTGCAGTGTAAGGACAGAGGAAGGTGGGTGCATGAGGGACAGGAGATGGACAGACAGATGGAGGGCAGTGGAGAAAAAGACTTTGCTTTTCCCCCATAGTAATATACATAGGAGATAGAAGTCGTGTTCCCCCTAAATCCTTTCCACACACTCATCCTTAAACTGCACCCATAACTTTAGGGCCAGAGGAGAAGCTGCCAAGTTAGGCAGCTTTAGACATGTTAAGAACATGATGCCGGTGCTGTAAATGTACGGCTCTGTAAATGTATAGCCACATAGCCGCTTGTATGGACAAGAGAATGAGCACCAACATGGGGTGCAAGGGCAGCAGTGACATTACACTTACATTTCCTCACACGGGCAACCCTTAGCTCTCTGTCTATATTTCAGTGCTAATGTACGCCCTGACTTTGTGTTGTTATTGAATGTAGAATTTGGGGCCTTTACTTCCTTGCTGTTGTCTCTGATCCCGGCAGTACCCCCTGCACAGGCTACAACTGTATTGGTCATCCAAGCTTTCTGTAGCACCATCTCTGACAATAATGTTTGCTCCAATCCCAGAGACGGTGATTGCATCTGCTCTTTAGTCTGATGTGCAACATTTTCAATGAGCTGAAACCAAGGAGTTTCTCTGTTGAGATTTGCCATGTTTTGGCATCACAAACTCTACATGCTTATAAGGTTTTTCCATCTCTATTCTCTCTGAGCCTAACCCTAATGTTTCCCTTCAGTCTTGCCTCAAGCAATGTAGTAGAGCACAGATTAAGATACCTGTAGCCAGAATATCATGTTTTTATGAGGTCCGAACATGGATGCGGTTTTCCCTCATTCTGCCCGGTCTTATATGATGTCTTTAAAGTTTGGTGAATTTGAGGCTACCAGGATGAATTGAAGGGGTGGGGGCTGAACCTGAGCTGCTTTGCCCATGGCTAGTTTACATGCGAGTAAAATGGTGTGATGCCCATGGCTTTTTCACGCTCGATTATGTGCTGCCTCCCCACAGCTTGTTAGCTGTCGGTTATGATCTAAGGGGAGTGTCACAAGACGGTCACTCCCAAACAGTGCAAACTGCAAATCTGTGTATGAATGTGGCTCCCCGCATGCGTGTCTGATCAGCATCCGTAATTGATGTCAGGGAGATTGTTTATGGTGCTGGGATGAGGAGCCCCGGCTTCAGGTCTGAATGCACGGCTCTGCTGTGACTTTGCTTTCCACTCTCATATTGTTTATTTTATTTGTAAAGCCCTTTTCCCCCATCCTCTCCATCCCTGTCTCTCTGTTTGTAGAGAAAATAGGCAGAACTGACATGTAAAGGTGCCCTCAGAGCCAATTTGCAGCAACTGGTAAAGATCACACTGTATCCATCTAAAAATGCCTATCCATAGGGAGCTGCCTCTGAAGCTGGACGTAGGAGAGTGTTTTAGAGGTAGCTAAAGCAGGAAAAGATGCTGTTTTAAAGTAGAGAGGGGCAGATCAAGTCAGAAACAGCAAGACTGTCCTGAGCCCCTCAACTAAGCCTTCTCTTAGAGCTGAGAGTTTGATTAATTTTTTTTTAATTTGCATACGTTTTTGTGCTCCTTGGTTTTAACTCAAAGAGCAGAAGCATTAAAGTCCTGTGAGACACACTGTATTAGCAGCTCCTTTGTAACCACAAAATAGAGAGGCATGAACTGAAAGCTTTAGCCTATGCCTTTAGAGATCCAAATCCCTTGGCATTTGGATCTCTTGTTTGCAGGTTAGCAAGTTGGTGCTTTTTTTGTTTCTTTGGGGTATGGGGTTTTTTTGCGCTTTGTAAAGCTAAGACCTATCTGCAAAGTTTGGCAGTAGATTTTGGCCAAAAATATTATTATTCCTTTTGCCCTATCTACCTAGCCAAACTAATTTGGGGTTTTGTTGGTTATGCCAGCTGGAAAAAGAAATTGGCAATGAAGTCGGGTTTCTTTGGCAAAGTCTGTTTGTTCACAAGAACGTATCCAGCCTTGCTTTGTGTTGTACAGCAGGGAGCACACAGTTAGAGCTGATTTCCTCATCCACTGCTCCAACTTGGTTGCAGCGAGCACTGTGATGCGAGAAACTCTCTCCCTGGGCTCCCATCTGCTGGGTCATCTTCATTGCTCCTCAGTGCTCCTCTCTCCATTAGCTTCAGCGTGCTGTCACGTTTCCTACCCTCACTGTTTGGTTTCCATTTGCATATTCAGCAAGGTTTCCTTAGCAATTCCAAGCTCGTGCTCACTCTAACTACTACAGTGACAGTCTCGAGTAGCTTTTGCAGGAGGAATTAAGCCTACAAGTTTCAGCAAGGTTTAACTTGTGCATCTCCAGCCTTTGGGGCAGTTTGGGTTCATACTCTAGATCACCCCCGATGAGCCTCAAGTAGGGCAAGGTATCTGCAGTCTTGTGGCTTTATGCTGGCAAGTGATGCAAGGCTCTATCAGTTGTGTAGCAAGCAACGTGCACCTTCAAGTCATCTGTAAGGTTTTTATTGCTAAGAAAAATGATCTGATTCTCTATTCCTTCTGCAGGCTTGTTGTCTCCGTCTCTCCCTTGCCCCTTATGTATAAATGTTGTAAAGCTATCTTTAGCTGAGCTGCTGATTAATCCAGCATTAATCGACCTCCCTAATTGTACTTTGCTATTTTCTCTCCCTTTATCCTTAAATTGGTCTACTGGGCAGGGGGTCTAGAGGGCAAACACATTCATTATGTTACCGGCAAACAAGACGTGAATCACACTGCAGGGGACAAAATTAAATTTACAGTTTCCCCTTGTGGATGTCATAAACTATTGATTTAAAACAAGAAGAGACACAGCAGTAGAGCCAGTATACTGGCTATCTTGCCTTGTTCTCTCTGTGTTCTGCCAGGGGTGCTTGCTGCCAGTCCTTGGGTGGCTTGCTGGCCAGGAGTGGCTGGTCCTCTAGGGGACATGCAGGGCAGTGGGAAGGCAGGGGGAGGGTTAGGTGTACTTTGTTTGGTAGACCCATGGGTGGGTTATTTAGGGCTGTCTTCTTGGCTCTAGATCTCAACAGCCTCCCTTTGGCACTACTGTATTCTGTGGACAGGGACTGCATTCAAAACCTACTTTTCCTTATCCCACACTCAACTTTCTCTGCCCATTTTAGTGGTTGTAGAAATGGCATCTTCAGATGTTTTGAGTACCACTCCAGCTCTGCCTTGGCTTCCTTTGTCATATTGAACATGGCATTTTTCCTCTGTTAAGCCTCCTGCCATTCTCCCCATCTCATTTGCTTGTGGGAGGGATCGTTCTTCTCATGCATGCAAAGCCTAGCATGATAAGGACCACTTTAGGGACCCCATGTGAGTACCCCACTCCCACTAACAAGGAAATGAAGGGATTCTAAACACTGCCCATTGAGCTTGATGTCAGCGCTTACCCTGTATGTTATGTTGAAGAGAGGAGCTAATGGCTAGAAACTCCACCAAACCAAAGAGCGCCTTTGTAGTGCTCAGCTAGAGTGAGCCCTAGCAAATGGCAAGTTGCTAAAGCACAGCATTTGGCTCTGCACCTTCTTCCCTTTTCATATCATCTCAACTAGGCTGGAAGCGCTCATGTGGTGGGAAGCCAGGAAGAGACATATAGTCCATTCACACAAGAGAAACGTCCTACTCATGACAGCGGTTGTCAACAGCGGACCACACGCTGTGCCCCTCCACGGTTGCTGGGAATGGTTTGAATGGCAGGAGCAGGCATGGGGCCAAACGTGAACTTGCTGCTTGGTGAAACGTCATCTATTACATGTTTAATGATGTTAGAGAAGAATTTAGTCCCTCCTGTGCTGGCAGCCGGTTCTCATTACCAGTTAATTGGACCTAGATGCAGTCACTGTTGAAATCTATTGTCAGGAGCAAGTTATATTAGTGTAGGTATGTTGCTTATATCCCCAGCCTACATGAAAGGGTCAAAGGCTGCAACTACATAAAACATTTTCCTCTTCCCATTCTTTTCTGGGGACAGCTGTGGTTAAGGTATATCCTGGCAAGACTAATACAGCTGCTGTCAGGGGATAAAACCTGTATGTTGTCCAGGCAGCACAGACGTTTCAGCACCTCTCTACACCAGAAATCCTATTACTGCTCTGAAAACTGGAAAGATCTGAATAGAGAAGTCTTTCCTTGCCCACCTATGCCTTCTCTGAGCTGTAGGAAATCTGTCTGGGTCCACATGGAGAACAGATGTGAGATTCTGCATATGACCTGCTATGGGACCTAATCTAACAAGTAGCCAAAGATAAGCGCTGGCTGCTGAGACCTGATGTGAAAAGCTGTGCAAAGGAAGATGTTTGCAGTAAGGAACTTGTATTAGCTCCACAATACTGACTACATACACTCAAGCACTGTCTTCTTTCATCTTATCTATCAGTTAACTGCATGCCTACCCACTGATCCCTCTCTTCCAGCTTGTTCCTGTAATCAGCTTGGGGATGTAGGAGAATATTTTGTCAGAGAATACTTCTGACTGCCAAACTCAGTTTATTTGTGTCTCGTTGCAAAACAGACCCCAAGAGGTGAAATGCCATAATCACTTGCATTTCTGATTCCCCAGATCACTTGCCTCTAAATAACTATGATGTGCTTTGAGGACTGGGTACACATTTAATGATGTTATCACAATTAACCTGCCATCTCTTTATTTTACTTTTTTTACAACTACAGAATTAGCTTTATTTTGAGCCGACGGCTTTGTTGTCAACAACTTTATCTGCTATTTGCCAACTCACCACAGCATCCTTACTAGCACATAAAATGAGAAGGCACAAAGTGTTTTAAAACTTGAGGATATCCTTATTTGCGCAGTCTCTCCTGTTCATTTTCAGAATGGTCTCGTGCATTCTGTAACATCTTACTAAAATTACTCTCCGCTGCAGCAGCCACACCTACCCCAGACCTCAGGAAGGGAGCATGTCAGCTCTTCACATACTGGGTCACAGAGTGGAAGGGGAGTGTGGTACTCCCACAGGTGTGGACTTTCCTTTAGTGGTGATGTTTAAGAACAGGTTAGGAAAAGCTCTTCCCTGGGACTGTTTATACATTGTTAATTCTGCTATAGGGTTGGGGAGTGCATTTGATGCTATCCTACAGTCCTTTCCACTTCTGTTTTCTTTATTCTGTGAGAACCTGCCATGCCGATTCTCCCTCCTTTCTTGTTATTGTGGATTTCCTAGAGCCATCAAAAACTATCTGACCTAATGAAACCCACGCAGGTGGACTCTGTATGTTCTGCTGCCTTGCAATACCTCTTCTAGAGCTGGCCACAGGCCACGTTAGGACTTGCACTCCTGTGTCTTCTCCTCATAAAGGATGTGAGCTTCTTTCAATCCTCAATCCTACAGTGGTGAGTGCTTTTCAGCTTTGGGGTCCTCAGTCCCCACCCCAATATATTAGCTAATATGGAGGTTCTCACCTACCTCTCGCCAGAAAACTCCAACTGAGAATCATAGAATCACAGAGGGGTTTGGGTTTGAAGGGACGTTAAAGATCATCTAGTTCCAACCCCTAGCGTGGTACCATCAGCTTTGTAACAGTCTCATTTCCAACTCCTTCAACACTATTCATTTTTTTTTTCTTTCCACAGTAGTTTTACTCGCCATATTGAGAGGTTAGTGTCTTTCCACCCACTGTGCGCAATTTAAGACTAACATGAAATAACTAAGCTACGGTGCTATTAGTCATTCAGTCTCTGCTTTTCTATTTCATATGACACATCCTCCCTTTCTTCCTTGCCTGTTCAGCAAGGGTATTTTCTACCTTTCTCCTTCTCTGCACAAGCCCAAGTATGAAGCAGAGCAGCTGTCTTCTCTCTGCCTGGCCCAGGGGTCTGAGCATCTGGATGGAAGTGCTGACTCTTCTCTTTTGTGCAGCACAGAAAATGTACCCTAATACCCTTCACTTCCAAGCAGAACTGGAGCTGGTCCAGCCCATGAAATCTGCCTAGAATCTCAATTTTCCTATCCTTGCCTGCTGTCACCAGAGAAATCCCAGCTACATCAAGTGCTTATTCTGGTCCTTGGCTTGTTGAATTGCTGGGGAAGGTGACACAGGAGAATTTTGGGTCCCTGCCAGTCATTCACAAGCCAATAGCAGAAGAGGTAATTGTCAATCACAGCACTTGTGCCAAAATGTAGGCATGGGCCTGGGAGCTTTCAGGAGCCCTTGAAATGTCATACTGTGTGGTTGTTCAGGGATTTTGGAGGGTCACCTGGTCTTCCCTATCTGCCCCTATCAGCAGGTGTTCCCTAGAAGTTACTCTTCTTTTTTCTTTTACTAAACATATGCATCTGCAGTCCGACCTAACCAGACATGATTGTAAATCACTTCCAAGAGTCAATTTTGCTCTTCCTCCTTCTCTGCCATCTATCGCTGAAGAGTGGGCGCCTGTGTGTGAGCCTGCACTTCTGTCAGTGCCCTCCATCATGGCTGTTTGTTTTGCAGAGGGCGTTGTGTATAAAGGAATTACAACAACATATGGCCAACACTCCACACTTCATATGTTATTCATCACATTAGAGAGTTCAGCCACATGTCCCTCCTGCAGCCAGGGGAAAGTGCTGGCCCTGCTCCTGTCAAGTCGTCCTCCTAATCTGTCCCTCTGCACGCAGCTTCGTTGTTGTTTGCAGGCCTTGCTGAGAGGTAAGGGTAGTGCCAAAAAGTTGGCAAGGGATGAAGCAATAAGGAGGCAACTTGCGGAAATCAGCTGTATGAGGGCACAGTACAGAGGAAATTGGAGAGGGAGGAGGAGTTCAGGTTTGTGAATGGAAGAGAAAAGGAATAAAAGGAGAGTGATGACTTGAAGGAAGAAATAACGGACAGCTGTGTTTTGAAGGAGATGTAAAATCAACATTCTTGTTTCTTTCAGCTACTAAATATCTCTCTGAGTTTGTTTTAAACCCCAGATTGTTATTCCAGGAGTCAGGTCTAAATTCTGAGTGGTTCATTGCAGATTGACCTATTTGTCAATCCCATTCTGATGGCTTTACAGTCTCATTTAATGAACCAAACAGTGTTGTATGGCTGCTGTGATCTAACCCAGAAGTGGCTTCTTCTCCATGCTAAGTGAAATGACCATGACATAGGCCTCTCTGGATTTGAGCATGGGTACACCTGCCACAGTTTCTCTATGCCCATCCCAGTTCCTTCCCAGGAAAATTCCATGCATGTTGGAGGGGGATCCCTCTACATTTTGAGAACAACATGTACCTTCAGAGAGGCACAGAAATCCTCTGGTTGCATAAACAGATGTGTGCCTAGGGGTTTCCAGCCCATTCACAACAGCTTCCTTGGTGAGATGGTGTGGCAGAGGAGAAGGCAAGCAGCAGGGTGAAAAGAGCCAGCTCTGCTTGGGCTGTGCATTGGCATCCCATACACTCATTGCTGACAGATGGCAGAGCTCTGCCAAGGGGCTTTTGAGGACTGATGTGGGGTGAATCTGCCATCGAACCCTTCTGAATTTGGCTTTCAAACCACAACCGTCCCAGAGATAATTAAAAACTACAACATCCTCCTTGAAATGGCAGAATAGTTTCAGTGTGAAAGGAGGTTTGGAGGTCTCTCATCCAGCTCCTTGCTTAAAGCAGGGCTAACTTCAACATTACATCAGGCTGCTCAGGACCTTGCTCAGTCAAATTTTGGAAATCTCCCAGGACAGTGATTCTTCAACCTGTCTTGGCACCTGTTCAGTGCTGATCTGCCCTCATTATGAAAATATTTTTCTTTTATGTCCAACCAAACATTCTGGGTGCCTAAAATTGCTCCAGATACAGCCTTAGAAGTGCTGAGTAGAGAGGAATAATAATTTACTTTGGCCTGCTGGCTACATTCTCATCACTGCAGCCAGCTACGCATTTAGCCTTCCTTGCTGCAAGGACATGCTGGCAAACTGATGTTCAGCTTTTGCTCACCGGGAATCTCTGGCCATATTCAGAGCAGTTAATCCTCACCTTGTAGTGTTGCATGGAGTCGTTTCAACAGGTGGAAGACTTTGCACTTGTCCTTGTTGAACTTCACAAGGTTCCTGTCTTCCAATTTCTCTGGGTCCTTGAGGGCCCTTGAATGGCAGCCCTGCCTTCCGGAGAGTCAGCCACTCCCCTGAATTTGGTTTCATTCCTGAAGTTGAAGAGGGTGTCTTCTATCACATCATTTAGGTTACTGGTGATCAGGTGTACCCTTCTTTCTGATTGATTGTGAAGAAGAAGCAGAGAATTTCATGGTGCTTCTGTTACTGTGATTTACAGTGTGGAAGGCCAGAGGCCTCCTCCAGCCTCTGAGGAATGAAAACAATATGGGGCTCCTTTTACCCAGAAGAGGCTACAGGTTAAAGAGACAAGGTGGAGAAAGAGCAGGGGAAAAAAAAATGAGACTGGAGGATGTTTTGGCCTGCTTGAGGTGACATTTCAGGCAGTTTCAGTGCTGAGAGTAGCAGTGTGTTTGCCAAGTATTAGGACAACATGATAAACATGACCTGGGCTGCACAGCTCACTGTGCTATGATATTACCCAGCCTGCAGATAAGCTGGGGAGCTTACTTGTCTCCCCCACCTCTCACCTGGCTTTTTGGACCCAGAAACCACTAGCCCCAAATACTCATGTCAGGAAAATGTCTGGAGTGGAGGTTTGTCAGCCACCGTCAACACGGCTCCATGGAGGAGTTATGTGTGTTAGTGGATAGGATGGCACGGAGCTGAGATCTGCCCTCAGGGGAGGCAGCCCTGAGGGTCCTGTCCTGAGATGCTCCCCATCCAGACCCACCAGCCCCCTCTTCAGTGACTGTGGGGTTTCAACCGTTAGAGAGATTAAGGAAGTAGTAAAATCTGCTAATGCAATAATAGTAATTAATAATAATAATGGGTGCTTTTAATGTATTTTGGCATGATTTATTAGGCAGGGAGTGCTGTTGGAGAACAGAGCACTTTGCAGGCGAGAATAAAAAGGCAAGGTGACTGGGCCCTGAAGTGCACATCTGGGCATGATTTGGAGAGGCGATTTATCGACACCATAAATGATGGCTTTTTCAAGCAGCTTGTTTTGGTGCCTATGCGGGAAGATGTAACTCCTGATTTAGGGCTCTGTACAGCAGTACTTACTCTCCAGGTGGGACTCCTGGGGCAGCACTCACAGGAGAGAAGAGCCAGGGCTGGGCTGTCGTGAGCCCATGCATGATGAGGCACAGGGCACGCACCAGGCTGCATGGTGTCCCCTGGTTCACCATTCCCTCTGTGATCTCTTACAGCCCAAGCCGTCGAAGGTGTGCAGTGCTTGCACCCTGGACAGCATCAAGGGAAGCATCCCCCCTGCTTCAGTGCCACGTGTTGGGGCTGGTGCCTCTCAAAGGCAGCCGCACGGCTCCAGAACCCTCCATCTCTCCTACACCAGCAGCATGAGGGCATGTGGCCCCGGCTCAGATCTGGCCAAAGCTGTCAAATGATTGCAAAAGGTTATTTCTACTCCTGAAAACAAGCTAGTTTTGCAGGGGTGAAATGCGAAAGGCAAGGGAGAAGAGCAGCCTTCGCAGCACTTAGTTGAGGTTCTCATTGATCTCAGTGATTTTGTGTCAGCGCAGTGGTAAGAGTTGGCCTCCACGCTAGAGCCTTGCCTGGGTGAGTGGACATCTCTCACTGGGTTTTATTAATATTATTATTATAGGGCCTGTGGCATATTAAGAGCCCACCAGGACTCAGCAATCCCTTTCTTGAGGCTTCAGTCGTGTCAGAGGAAACATCGAGGAGCGAGTGAGGTGCCGTGGGTGGCAGCAGAAAGGTGCAGAGGCACGAGTGCCAAGCAGTGGGTGAGGGCAGGGGTGGTTTGCTCCTTGTTAGGTGTGCCCCCCCGCATGGTGTGCACAAGGTGAGCTTCAAACAGGGCAGCAGGAAAACTCTCAAGGAGAAAGAGGACAGCAAATGCTAGGCTGAAGGGCAAAATAAATTAAAGCAAACAAACCAGAAAAACAATCCTTAAAAGCACTGGACTCAGCTTGGAGGTCATCCCTGCCTCAGCATACAAGGAGTAGGAGCATGGTGTGGAAAGGGGACGGGAAGGGTCCCCAGCCGCATAGCAGTGTGGGCGTTTATTAGGACTCATTAAGCATCTTTTGATGAACAGCTGAAATACTGGCAGTCAGAAGAAAGAGTAGGCAGGGTGTAAATGACAAGCACGTCAGGAGAAGTGAGGGGCAATGGCAAAGGGGCTGTGGCCACACGGTGCCAGACGTAGGATGAGGGGAGGCACAGGTAGGGGACAGAAAAAGCTGCACAAAAGCCAACAAGCTGTGTCTCTGGCTTATGCTGAGCTGCTTGCGGAGTCGCCAGCCCAGGCGCTGAGCATCTCTCTGAGATTTTTAATTCACCAGGGCAGAGGGACCCCAGCTGTGGGCTGGGATGGCCTCATGAGGCTCCTCTGCCTGAGCAGGGCTGTCTTTGCAAGGGAATGTGCCATAAGGCTTACTGAGCTTTCACTGGCAAGAGGGAAACCTCTTGGGTACAGACCCTCGCTTTGAAGGATCCACATGCACTGGTCTTAAGTGAAAGTATCCTAAAATTGGGGTGTCAGAGACACATCTATGTGAGGAGGCAGCTGTACCTGCAAATGGCTGATGCTCCAGTACCTCGAAGCGGCAGTTCTTCTGGCGTCATATGCTCATCTATGTGCGGGTTTTTGCTGACGGCTATGATATATGCATACAAAGTATTTTGTTATTGTTATTATTACCCAAAGTTATGGATCAGCTTGAGAAACTCAAATGCAGTAAATCACTGGGACTGGGGTAGCATTAGTCTCAGGGCTCTGAAGTAAATAATGCATGAAATATACTGACAGCAGTGTCTGACGGATCCTTATAAACAGCATCTCTCTAACGAGTGCAGAGCTGCTAATAGCAGGGCCAGATTCGAGGAGAAAAACGCTGAAATCTCTCTACGCTCAGGCAAGATGATGCAGATGGGCAAACACCGCCCCTTCCTCGTCCCTGATGACCAGCGACTGATTTTAGAAGAGGGGTGGCAGTTGGGAGAGTCAAGAACAGGGGTGGCAGATTCATATGCAGCTGTGATGTGGGACTGTATGAGCAAGTTGCTTTCCCTTCTCCTTCCCCACCTGCAAGGTGAAGGGCTGTCTTCAGCCTGCTCTGCCTTCACCCTGGTGCAGCGTGCTTTGAGATCTTCGGAGAGGGAGCGCTCCAGGCATGCTAAATACTATTATTTTTTTTTTAATAATCGAAAGGCATCCTGGGAATTACAGATCTATGAGCTCTCTTTCAGTTCCAGTCAAACTGATTGTGAAGCTAATTAAAGACAGACTAGTACAACATTCGGGTAAGTATAACATGACAGGGTCAATCCGGTATGGCTTCTGGAAAAGAAAATTGTGCCTTTTTGAGCTGCAAGTGAGTTTTAGGTTTTTTTTTTTAAGTTTAATAAAATAAGATAAAGGTGATCCCCAGCAGACATAATGTACTTTGATTTTTATAAAGCCTTTGATAAGGCCTTTCACACAAAACTATGACGGGAAATAAATAGCCATGGGAGAAGGGCCAAGGTCTTGTCATGGATTAAAACCCAGTCGAGCGCTAGTCAGCAAAGAATAGTTCCTCATTCGTGTGGAGAGACGTTAACAGTGGGAGTCAGTACACACCGTGGAGGCATTTAGTCTGCTCTGTGTTGGTACTCTGGTGATGACTCTTGATTTGGCTGGTGAGAAATGCAGCAGGGTTGTCAAAAGTCGTAGGAGATGCTGAGAGCTCACCCACTCCATCGCATCCTCTTGCAGGCTTGTTGCATGGGCCGTGGAGAGGCAACAGGACCTTCTTCCAGGGCTTGCCCTGGCTGCTCTGGGGTCAGGTCCTCCCTCCGCCCTGGGTCCTCTTGCCTCCGTGGGGGCTTCCCCATATCTTGCCAACCAAAGACAGGTGCAGGCTCCCACCTCCGTGAGTCAGCATGATTTAAAGGCACCGTGGGGACAGGGCAGCAGAATGACGGATGAGCTATAGCGCGGATGAGTGTATGGTAATGCAGACTGCAAAAATAGTCTCCACTTCAGCTGTATGGTGATGAGCACTGAGCTCCCGGGCTCCTTGGAGGGAAGAGATTGGGAGTCATGGTGAGTAACTCAATAAAAGCTTCTTCAGTGGGTAGCGTCAATTCCAAAAGTGTAGAGGATGCTTGGTTGCCTTTAAGGGACAGGAAAACAATGGGGAATATCTTATAAAAAATGACATTATCTTGAACACTGGCTACACCCTCATTTAAGACAGCGTGTAGAATTACCGCAGGGCCGTGAAGCATGGTTAGTAATCTTGCGAGATTTACCTACAAGAAGGCAGTCAGTTGGACTGAACGGTGGTTTGTTGGTTTTTTTTTCACTGTAGCGAGCTTGCTAAAACGTGCCAGCGCCATTTCCCTCCCGTAGCTTTCCCGTCTCCTGCCTTGCCGCCGTGCCCTCTGCCGTCCCTCCGCTCGCACTGCCGCCGCTCGCTCCTGGCCCACTCCAACAGATGATGGCAAGCGCCGGCCATCCACAGCCTCCCCGAAGAGACACGCTAAAGGCTTATAATTGAGTTATTTACACTAATGAAGGCTGCAGTGAAAACTGATCAGTCCCTCCTTTTTCTGTCCTCCTGTAATACTAGAACAAGAGGTCACTTGGAGATGCTAACAGTGGCTTAATTTAGATCACATGAAAGGAGACGCTTTTTCACACAGCAGGTAGTCAGTCTGTGAAATCCACACTGCCTCCGGAGGTCAGAGAGTCAAACGCTGCAGAAGGGTTTGTCAAGTTTCTGGGTAATTTTCTGAACAATAATAGCTATTATTGCTGATGATGCAGTAGCCCCCCGGGGACCACAGTCAGGAGGGATCCACTGTGCATAGCGCAGTGCCTGCCCAAAACAGGAACCAGTGCTGGCCCCACTTGCTTTAGTCTCAGTGGCCAAGAAAAGTGGTGTTGATTTGGTTGGAGGCTGAAAGAGCCACATCCAAGCTCAAGCACTCTGTATTGCACTTTTCTTTTCCTTCTCCTGCACCAGCTCTGTAGCCTCAACATCAAGACAGCATTTCCCCTTTCTTGGTGCTTTCCAGCTGTAAATGAGAGCCGTTCACCCTGATTTTAAAAAGGGGGAGGGATGCACAGAAAGCCCACAGCTTTATCCTGGAAGAGTCTTCCCGTGGTCCACTGTGCTCTGAGGGAAGCTTGTGTGAGCTGCCTCGGGGTACAACCTCACCTGCATTTCTGACCCTTTTCATGAAGTCTCTGGTCTGTTGTCATCTCCACTCCTACAGTCAGTTCTTGGGATGCTCCTGCTCTTCCCATCATGCATGGCCTGTAGCATTGTACGCTACTTAGCAAGTCTGACTGGAGGTGGGTATTGGTGGATTTTCCCTGTGGACAGCATAGGCCTGTGGATTATTATAGCATTGAAGAGCCATAAACAAGTAAGGTTGTTTCAATTTACCAGCAGAAATGAAGCAGAACAGAACAGGGAAAACTGTTTTCAAAGCCATCCCTGTCTCTGTACCCATGTTTGTCTGACCTGAAGTCCTAGAAAGGCCTTTACCCCCAGGAGGTTTGGTACTCGCTGTGTTCTTGCTGTTTGTCTTGTTGTTGGTACACCCGGCTCAAGTCCTCAAGGCCCTCTGTTCACATTTTGACAACTGAGGCTGTCTAGACTCAGTGTAGAGAGTTTTGCAGGGGATTGAGCCAGGACACCAGCGCTCCTTGCGTAGTCTTTTGACTGTTTGCTGCAAAATGGATATAAGGAATAGGCTTTTGAGTGTGTTTGCTTGTAGGCAACTGCTGAATCAGCTCAGTATGTGTACAGTAAAAATGATCATAATCCATTTGAGGGATGGTCTTCAGAAACTCTCTCAGGCATCTCTCATTCTAGCATTATCGCAGCAGTTCTCCAACTATCCCACTTGCTTTTCACCTTCTCACTGTTTGTTCCTGCCTTGATATCTGACTGCGTTTAAATATGTCAACCTGAGGTTTTTTTCCTTCTTCTTGTTCCCTGTGTTCCTCTAACAAGCAGCTCGCAACAGAACAAACAAGCAAGGCAGGAGCGCTCTAGGCAAAAGGGGTGTTTTGTGTTTGATTTGAATACATACATATTTTTCTTGGTTAAAACTTGTGATACTCATCAAACACATACAGGAAGGCTGTGAATAAGACCTTTCTCTTTCTTCCTTTTTGACACACACACCCTGTCTCATACGAGCACCTTCTCATTTTCACTCTCGCTGTCTGATTCTCTGCAAAGCACAGCCTCTCTCGTATCCTCACACGTGTTCGATCATCTCATCCTCACTCCTGCTCCGGCGCGTACACAGAACCCCCTTCTCGTCTCAGCAGACCCTGACTCCTGCACACTGTCGCAGACAATATATGCACACATGAACAGCAACCTACGCGCTCGTGAAGGCTTTATTACCAAGAGGAAAATTGCTTTCAAATATACTGGGACTGGATATAAGTACAGTGGTGATGGGGAAAGAGGGGAGCAAGAAAGGGCTGGGACATTGTATAGTCTCTTTGCCCTTTGGAGACATGAAGCACTACTAAAGTGGAGGAGAGAACATGGCCTCTGAGTCCTCATCCCCTCTGGCACGCACAGACAAACGCTGAGCATCACTCATTCACATCCCCTCACATGCAGGCTCTTACCACTCTCCCTTAAAGTTTCTCTGTTGCCCTTCCTTGTGCATCCTTCACTCTCCTTTTTTGCTGTCTGTCAGGGCCTGATCACATCACTGTCATGGTGGCTATGATATCAGCATTTGCTGACAGGTGTATATGCTTCTGTCACTCCCAGCAAAGCTCTTTAGCACCGGGTCTGCCTCTGGATCTGAGCCAAGGCAGCACTACTGGAAAGCACAGTCAACGGGATCTCATTTCTGACCGCAAAAGATTACAGTCCCTCTATAACTGTCTGCCTGTATTTCAGGCTATCCCGCTTTTAAATAAGGCCTTAAACTCAGCATTTTGTCTTTATGGGGACTGAGGTTTGCTGCTGATCAGAAAAGGGAAGAATGCTCTGGCCATTTCTCTCATGAATGTCCAAAGGTCTTCTCCCTCTTCCTCTGAGGCAGGCTCTTGTATTTGGTCTCTGGAATGGGCTACTGCATTGAAGGTGATAATTTCAAAAAACTACTTCAATTTTCTGCCACCCTCAAGCTTCCTGTGCAGGCTGAGAAGCCAAGTGCTCCGTTCCCAGCTGCCCTCTCCTGACAAGGGGGTAATGAAAACATACTGGCCACCATGATGGGGGCCACGGACGTGCTTCAGAGCAAGCCGATTTAGGCCCTTTGTTTGGGAAGTGGCCACACGCCTCCATAGGGGCTGTGAACAGCTTGGAGCATGCACGATTCGGAAGAAATTTCAGGTTTTCCAATTACCGTAGCAGTGGCTGGTAACCTTCCAGCAAAGAGATGCTGGAGCACAGTGTTCCCATGGCTCCTGCTGAGCTCAGCCGGTGCTTGTGTTTGAACTGGCACCAGGCAAGCTAGGAAGCGAAGAGGTTATTAATTGGGAACACAAGGAAGAGGAAAGGTGTTTAAACAGTTCCCGTTTTGCATGTCTAATTCAAGAGCTACCCTTCTGTAGTTCCTCAAACCAGTGCCCAAATCCAGTGGCATAACTCGTTAAGCTTTAGTACACCGTAAGGTAAGGACCTTGCTTGTGTAAGGCCATCAAGCACAGATATTGACTCTCCAGGACATTTTTAAGGCTATTTATATCACAATAAAGCCATTTTATTAGCGTCATCAATCAAGAGAGACCGCATTTTGGCCTGGAAATGATTCTGCTTGAGTTTCTAGAAAGGAGAAGGGTGAGTAATTATGGGATGCATTATCTTCAATCTCATTTGAAATCTCCTAATTGAAACCACATATGAGTGCAGTTTGTTGCTTATAAAATGGATGGCAGGGGCATTGCTAATGTACCTATGGCAAGAACAACCTTCCAGTTAACAGAGAGGTAAAGACTGGTTTTCAGTAGGTGACCTGTTTGCGTCTGGGTGAGCAGCTGGTTTGTGGCACATGTTTTTATCTTAAGTCCTGCGCTGAGCTGAGCTGAAGGTACTGGGCATCTGCAGCTCATCCCGGCTGGCAGCATCTGCCATCGGGTACCAACCGAGCCCACTGGCAGCATCACCTGTCTTGGCAGGGTGTATCTGCTTCCTACAGTGGGGCTGGGGTCTGTGTGCAGGTGGCTGAGAGCTGGTGACTGAGCCTTGGTCAAGTGGTGCGGCAAAGCTTCCCAGCTCAGGCCTTGCACGTCGCTGCTTAGGCAAGGGGGTGTTTGCAGCTCTCCTCTGGGGTTTGGCTGTCCTCCTCGCTGCTTTTCTGCTGTCAGCTCAGCGCAAGGGAGCCGACTTGCAGGAGCAATGGTTACTCAGGTAAGGAGAGTGTAGCTTAACATTGCCTGTGGGGGCCTCTGAGACTGAGTAATGGCAGGGCTTGAAAGCTGTTACAGATATTTGATAATTAATTGGCTGGGAAATCAGTTTATTTTAACGACTCTGGTTAAATAAAGAGAGATAAAAGGACTGCAAGTTCCTGCAATGCTAAACTACTTTCAGGAACAGAGAAAGCCCATTACATGTCTGCTTTTATGCCAATAGGGGCTTTTAGTTCTTGTGAAGGCTTTTTTGAAAGGTGGTTGAAATCTTTATCTTCTCTGAATCCCAGCAGTTTGGGTTTAAGACAGGAAAGGCTGAAGGGTGGTTTATTACCAAGGATCCATCAGGGAGAGGGGGAGAGGGGAGTGGAGCTGCTGCTGTAACCTCATGCTTCACCTCTGGCCAGATACTTACTGCAGAGCGGTTCCCGGTGT